>NC_050586.1:24980000-25137500 GCF_013368585.1 Megalops cyprinoides
ACATACCTATACATTTAATTATAGTTATATGTGAAGTACAATATAAAAAATTATATATTGAGACATGCTATTCTTAATGATTCAGGAATGACAGGACATGGAGAACAGCAACAAGGAAATCACTCAGTCTTCAGACAGGTGTTTTCTGTATTAGGCAAACTGCATACAGTCAGGGAATCATCAAATTGCCTTCAACAAAAAAAAAATGAAGAACAAGAAGAGGGGTTGTTATATTTAATCATGCTAAAATTTAAAAAGAAGAAAACATCATTATACAAGGTCATTAAAGTTATCCTTTAAAAAAAGCTTTTTTCCCAATATAGCATTATGATTCCTAAGGAGACATTAATTACATTATCATCATTAAAATGTCCTGGGCCACTATTTCTGCTCTGTCTGCCAGCACCCTTTCAACATCAGAACCATAAACTCTGTTAATACTGAATACTAACAAATGCATTACCAGTGGTCAATTGTCTGAATACCCCAGCTGAACCGAGATGTTAGAATTCTTTCCTTTGAATGAACATTTATGTTCCAACATGCTTATTCCTTTAGCCATAAAGCAGTTTCTCAGCGAGCTGTAAACAAATAGTTGTGGATATTGCGGCGGGACAGGGGTGGAGTGCTGGAAAGACAGTGGGAGGAGAGCCAGAAATAAACTCTCTGCAGAAGCGTTTTAATCCGAATCTGATGTGAACTGATTCCTTGTAAATTTGGGATTATGTTGAGCAATGGCTTTTCAGCAGCTCATTTCAATTTGATTCAGATTGTGTTGCCTGTATTAAGGATTAAGTATTAAGAAACAGGCTAAAAGTGCTCAAAGGGAAAAAAATGCACAATGCAGCTTGATGTTCCTAAAATTCAGTCAATATGTTTCATTTTGCACATGAATATGCATTCTCACTACAGCTCAATGCAAAATACTCAGTTTTTCCCCTTACACACGATGAAGAAAAAGCTTGATATGACTAACTGCCAAGCTTTGCACATGCCTGTATTTTCCTTTTAAATTTGTATTCAAGGAGGAATACAAGCAGACTGCTTCAGGAAGAGCTGCTCCAGGCTGCCCTCTTTCACGGTGTGTTTATCTTGACTGGGAAAAAGCTGCATTTTATCACAAACACCAACAGAGACAAAGAAGATAATCAATGCATTACAGAAAAGGATCAAAATTAAATGTGTCGATGGTATGGAGCTGTCATTTCACTGCAAAACAAACCCAGCTAACTTGTGTGCTTCAAGGGGAGACTTTAGGAATGCCAAGTCATAGCAGAAGCTTCTTATTTATGTTTAGTCATATTTGACACATAGTAGACTGTGCTGCAAGATGCAGACATTAGTTGACCTTCAGAGGTCCTTAGTGAACTGAGGGCAATTTCCTACTTTTTCTCCAGTTTGAATGTTCTGCCCTCTCAAGAGCAAATTGTACACAAAATCCCCAACAATATGTCACTGTTAATTGTTTAGTTAGGACGACTCTTTATATAACATCACAGTATGAACACATCTTCAAGATCATGAGTTCTCTACTGGCAGAACTGTATAAGTCACTATAAATCACATTTTCTGGGCAATGCACCCATGACCATGTCTTTGGATGAAGGCAATATTTAATAAAATTTGTTTGACTCTTTGTGGTAAAGGAAGGTGTAAGAAGGTTTGGCTGTGGAATGTTCCTTTGGAGATGGGTGCACACCCCCCAGAACACCAAGTCTTTTAATTCTGGTATAAATAAACTGGTGTAATTCTGATGTGACTTTGGGGACAAATTCTACAGGCAGAGCTGCCAAACAGGCCAGATCCCCTGATTGCTCAATTAACACCAGAGCAACACAAACCAGTAACAGCACAAACATAATAGTCACCTCTCTCAGTTTTCACATGCCTCAAGTTCTGTTTTAAGGAACATCTGAATTTCCCTTGACAGCTGAAAGTTCCTGTCATTTCTGTGTGTAACAAGGGAATTTGAATCCAGAATAATTACATAACTCTTGCGACTGATCTAGACTTAAGCTTGAGAAGCCAAGATCCATATTCTATATATACTGTATATTTTCTTCTAAAAATGTGGTAAAAAAAAACATTATTTGGCAAGTTACCTAGGTATATCACCATTAATGAGAAAACAATCAAACACCATGTTAACATCCTTATAAGTCATATTCCTCCAAAAGACACTGTGTGACTTCCTGTAAGTGGCAGCAACATCACTAACACACCAGACACAGAAGCAGTTCAGTTTTGGCATTCTTTGTAATTTTAATTCCCATAATTTAAGTTTTTTTTTTAAATGCTGACAATTTTCACCAAAATTAAAACCAAAAAATACAGTACATTATATATGCAAATCAGAACAGTATTGTTAGGTTTACAGTCCAGTTCTTAGCAGGAGAATGCAGCCTACAAAGCCAGGACGGCAGGTAATAGGACACGTCACAGCAACAGTGGAAGTAAAGATACAACACAGAGCAGCAGGAGTACGACAGCAAGACTACAGAAGACAGCTGGCTAGCGCAGAATTAACCCTACAATTTGAACTAATTAAAGGAAAAAAGCACCACTATAACCATGAGGTAATAACAGAAATGTGCTGTAGAGTCCTGATTCAGGTTTACTGAACCCTAACTTCACAACGCAAGAACGGTTGATGAACTGGCAGCTTGTCTTGAGTGGCTGAAAAGGACTAAATGGTCTGGTTCAGAAATGAAACATGGCTGCTGATACCTGCATCATAGGTGTCTGACATAGATAACGGATCACATGGTCATGTACACCCCATCCCCCTGACTCCGCTCACCCTCTAGCTGAGACTAGGAGTGTACTTATGAGTTAGAAACAACTCACTCCACCACATTAGCGAGACACCACACTGCACTCCTGCAGGATGCACAACACATTGCGCCCCCAGCAGGATGAACACTGCATAGCACTTTACAAACACTGAGTGAGCTACTGGAGAAAAAAGTGTGCGTCACAAGGCCAGTTATGCTTATTTTAGTGGGCGGGAGGCGGGTGTTAATGTACCTACTTGAGAATAAACAACCATTCAACATTCAGAAAAAGCCCAGATGAAAAGTGGCACAACAGCAGGAAGCTCAGTGGGCTCCTGCCCCATCCCCGCAGAGGCATTCTGTGTCTGACCTCCTGATATACGACTTCAATGCAGCAAGTGGGAAACAAAATTACAAAGTGCTTAATATAGAATTAAAAAATAAACAAGAAAATTATTTTAAAGTCTGATCTCTCAGCAACCACACGCAGTCTGCACAGAGCAGTGGACACACCGTGTGTCACTCGCTTGCGTTCAGTTCAGATATGGTAGAAAAATATAGTCAGATGGAAATTTATTCATTTATCTATTTTTTTATTATTAAATGAATCGCACCCATACATACGTATCACTTAGTGTTAGACTGCAGTAGTGAATGGATAATTATAACTATCACTACAAAAGAAAACAGAAAAATAAGGAAATGAATCTTAATTCACACTTCTGGTTATTTTCTTGCACTTATTAGTTGATCATTTTCTTTCATTGGCATTTTTAGGCAATGGGTTCAACTACACGGTTACACTGTAAACACCACAGCCTACTGTATATAACACAAAATAAAAAACAACTGTACAAGGCCATGGGAAAGATCTGTCCAAATGGGAGATAGAAATGAGAAGAAAAGCCAACAAACCGTACACATTTTGGGTTGGGTCTATTAATAATACGAAAACATTTGCATTTTTTGTCAGGAGAATTCCTCCCTGAAGCTGGTGATATGAGGCATTAATGATCAGGCAGTTCCTGGCCTTCCAGAGATAAAGAACACACACACACATATTATATTCTCATATCTGAGTCCTTGGATCAGTTTGACTGGTGATTGTGATAGATACCTCTGGGTGATCATCTGATCCTTGTGTTCCTGTATCTCTGCACTTCTCTTTCTGAAGATATCAACCTGACCTTATACAGCACACCACACTGAACTCACGGTATCGGTCTCCCAACATCATCACAACGACTACTCGCAATGCCACCACAATAACCAGTCTGTGTCACAGCATTGCTACAATGACCAGTTTCAATCACATCGTTACAAAAACCAGTCTCTGTCACAATATTGCTACAATGACCAGTCGCTGTTACAACATTGCTACAATTACCAGTCTGTGTCACAATATTGCTACAACAGCTGGGGTAAGGAGTTACGATTTAAATGCACCACTTCTGCCTGACTGACAAAGCCAAAGTTTAAATCATGGAGTCTGTTATGAAGCCCACAGTAAATGCTACCAGTGGAAGAACACCCAAGCAGAAACTCCATGGAACAGACAAAGAAGGTAAGATAAATTTCTCAACTGTTGCCTGTGTGGAGTATTGCTGTGTGATAACTGCAGCTTAATGTGGAGAGGCCTCCATTATGGCTTGACTGGTAACAGTATGAGAAATGGAGGACAGACTATGGCACAAGTATACATAGCTCACAGTCTTTCTACTGCAAAAACCAAATGGGAGAGGAGGACATACCTAGTCCATCACACAGCCTGTTAAACTGACCCTACATGATCCAAAATATGATGTTTTGTGGTGCAATTAAATGGACACTCCAGAAAAGCTCCTATACATATGTTACCCTTTGCTGTAATATAGCTGGCACAAGTTTTTGTCTGAAAGGGGACCACATAATCTAGAATCAAAGTGTCTATGTGCTGCAGTCTGTCTGTAGGTGACATCGAGTGAGAAGGCTAGGTGCAGGCATATTGAGATCCTACTATTTTAAACAACCTGTCTAGCTCTAAAACAGTAGGCTATTGTTCTACCCACTCAGAACACCTTCCAAACAAAGCCAGCACAGTCACTGTTCACCTGTAGGCACGCACGCACACACACACACACACACGCACACACACACACACACACAAATTGGTAAGTCTTAAACTTGGGAAACCAAGGAATAACCAGTGTTGAAGATAACATTTCCACGATGCTTCTCGAGACATCAATATTATACTGACAATATAGATACTGAAAAACTAATTCCTCTGTATCTTTGGTAAATTATATATTTTTCAAAAGGGCAGAAAATGAGCAGAGGTCCCCTCACAACAGATCAACACAAAAGTCAGTGATATAATATTAATCATGGCATTGCAACAGGGTCACGAGGCTGCCCTGCTTGGTAACAATGTGTTACTATTCTTCTCATATGAAAAAACCCATACTTCAATCCCAGCTTAATCCTACAAAACATTACTGAAACAAACTTGCACATTCTCAAAATTAGATATGAACTGAAGATGACAGTTAAAAATTCAAATCCAAGTTGGGGTGTTTTAGTATCAGTTGGGATCAGGTATGCTGGTATCAGTGTGCCATGAGAGTGCGTGTGTGTTAGTATCAGTGTCTGAGGGGGACTAGGAAATACTGTCAGTCAGTACTGCAGAACTACTGAGATTGACACCACTGAGTCCTGCTGTCCTGTAATACTGGGCTGTTCTAATGCTAATGCTAACACTAACCCTAACCCTGTGATGCTAGGCTCTTCTGAGGCTAAAGCTAATGGTAATACTGGGCCATTCTCAGAGTTTTGTCATTCACTACATTCCACATTTGGACCAGACCCAGGTTGGCACATTACTAGAGTGTGACTATGTGATGTGTCATGTGGAGACCCCCCAATGCAAAAACAACTGAAAACAAAAGAAAACACTGCGGAAAATATTTACAGTAGAAATTACAATATAATACATTATTAAAATGTGAAATCCACCTTATAACAGGATATACAGGAAATACAGGAACCTCTTTCATTTGAACTGTGTATGCTAGCATTAATGAAAAAACTAAAATTACAGAACTGTATCTCACTTACTCCATCTCTCCCATGGGCAGCGGCGTGGTGTAGTCGTACCATTACCGTGCCGACTGGCATGTTTGGGTGGGGGCTGAGATTACTCAAAGCAAAAGCTTCAGTTCCACAAAATCTCACTCAAATGATACAATATTTACACCTCTGTTTTCAGGGACACTACACTACTCAGTACAACACCAAGATTCAGGTAGCAATAAACTTTATTAAGTATATGGATATATAATCTATGTATAGCTGCAGGTATGTAGCATGTCTGTATTTCTATGAAGGTGTGCATATATGTGTGTGTGTGTATATGTGTGTGTGTGTCTTTGTGTGTAAACACACACATCCTTATTAACAAAGTTACTTTTTAATCAAACCCTTTCATCTTACTATATAAAAAAACCTACTCTTAGTGTTGTCTGTACAGCAGATTTATCTGGAAGATGAAACTAATTTGGTGTGCAGTTTGTTTCTTAAGAAAATAAATAAAAGCTGAAATTAAAATAAAAATAGATAACCCAAACAGAATATTCTGGAGGTTTTCCATGTAGCTTGTGATCCCACAATCTCTCCTGCTCTCCCCTCTCTCCCTCGTAGGGGCGAGCACAGCCCCAGCTTGGGGGGTTTCCTCCTAGACGAAGGGCAGGATGCCGTAGACGAACAGTGCCATGACGGCAGCGCTGAAGAGCCCGGCCACAGGCACCGTGACGAACCAGGCCAGGAAGATGTTCCTGAAGAGGCGCCAGTCCACCGCCTTCTTGGAGCGGATCCATCCAACAGCGACCACAGACCCCACCTGGGCAACACACAAGCACCCAATCAGCAGCAGAATGCGCTAAGGCCACACACACATATACACACACAGAGGTTAGTATGGATCCATCCATTTCAACACACTTCAATCTCAGCCAGATGGACACACAGCTGCACTGCAGCGCAGCGCCGTCTGAAACCTGTAGGCACCCAATCCTCCCACAACAGTACAGAAAAGGACACAACGGAGTCCTTTTCCTTAGGATCTGAATTCATGAATCACTCAGATAATCTGTTTCTTTTGACTTCAGATTTCAGACAAGTTTTGCTTCTGCTCACTGGCAAACAATAAAAACGATCGTATTCTTACTGTACACTTCGGTTCCCTTCATATGTACAAAGGATAAAAAAAGCTGCGCCTCAACACACATTCTTACAGATCCGGGACTATGGTGTGCAGTGATATATCCCAGCATGCCCTGAACTCTCAAGGGTGGAGCAGCAGGTGGGGCAGAGGAGGGGTTTCTGTGGCAGCTGAAACTGGAGATACCTGCTGACAAGTCCTAGGGGTAGTAATCTGAGACTGATCAGGAGGAGGGAGTGGGGGAGGGGCAGCTAATTCTGGAGGAGGGGTCAAGTGCTGGTTCTCGTGGCTAAGTGTCTCAGCTCAGAATGTCACACTTGTTTACTGTGATGGTGGACACCATTGTGCAAGCGGCTCTGGCCGGACCTGCTCTTTGAAACGCTTCCCACAGCGGGGCGTGGGGCCTGCTGACAGGATCTGCATTTACAATACAAGGCCATTTAGAGCTTTGAATAAATACCAGCTCTGACAGTGCTCCATCAGCCTGTTCATCTCCAAAAGTACTTAATCCCAGCTAACACAAAAACATAACTGAAAACACTGATACAATGTTCCAGTGATGTTGTGAGCATTGGGTTAGCTGGGTCTGCATATAAACAAGACACATCACTGCACACTGATGGCTGCCTGGGTGAGGACAAACAGACTCAGCTAATGGGGGCAGCTGGGCTCCAGTCATTGCGCAGACTCCTCTGTGGAGGTGAGCTGTGCTCCATAATGATACTATCTCTCTAAAAACTGTGTGACAGTACTCTCAACACTATCTATTTGGAAACCATAGTTCTGCAACTGGCTGAAGATTAAACCTACACTGTACTACTTCTTACCTGGCCCAGCCCCACCTGTCGGCTGATGTTCCTACCTCCCCTAACAGATAGCAAACCCCAAATGCTTCTGAGCTGTGTGTCCTTCATCAGGCCTACAAACACACCACACAAGGCCAGCTGTTGCCCATCCCTACAACACACAATAAAACTGAAAAAAAAATTCACTCAGAAAAATTAGTTGTTAGTTTTATCTGGTTAAAGATAATTCTATTAAAATTAAATGTTGAAAATGACATGGTAGATCAAGAAATGGCTGCAAACTGATTTTGAAAAAATTTGTAAAGTTTCAAAAGGTTTTGTAACTTGTGCATTTTTCCTTCTAATGGCAATTAAAATGTCCACACTGAGCTCACTGTAACACACTAAAGAACAACATGCATCAACTGAGTCGCTTTAGAGAGGCCAAAACAAACCGAATTCAAAAGGATGGGAATCTGGGTCCATGATAACATAAGGATACATATAAACATAGAAATGTATTTGTTTATATGTGTATATCCCAATATCCCCCATTTCCTCTGTTTTAGAAGTACTTCTGTTTATTGTGGCAGTTGAAACTGCTACTTCACACTGATAAATCTGCTGGCAAAGCTCATAGCCATATGAACGTCAGTATATGGGACATATACTGAAGTTATGACATTTCTGTATAACTGGCATATTAATTTTTGTGTAACGTGACTTGCATTTACTTTTGTGTGCGTGCATAAAATTTGTGACCTCAGTATTTCAAATAAGGAAAAGTGCAAAAGTCATTAAAATGCTGATTGTTTTTCTCACAAAGGGCAGAAGTGAAGCGATGGTGATGAGCACTAGTACAGCTTCACTACAACACTCCAGTACCTTGCAGTGAGTGGAGCTTATTGGGATGCCCACATTTGAGGCAACAAGCACAGTTAGAGCACTCATTACTTCAATGCAAAATCCACTGTGAAGAAATGGAAACAGAACAAAACAAACACAAAGTAAAAGTACAATGATGAGAGAGGAGTGGAGCGTGACACAAACGCCGTCCCACACCACAGCATGCAATGGGAGGGACGGGGGGGAAGAGAGGAGGGCCATGACACACAACGTCGATGGAGACCAGCGGTGGGGCTCCTGTTGGTTCTCTCAGATCATGTCTCCACGTCGACAACTCCAGTCTGGGCAAGAGGGGAGAGCACGGTGCCCCCTGGGGGACCTGAGTGAAATATCACTGCGAGGGGGGAACTAAAATAGGAGCTGATTGTCATGCACAGAAGTTGCTAAAGCGGTTGCCTTGTTACCAGTTGAAATTAATACTAGTACTGTAAGTGACAAGTCAGCTTGCCTGTAATGAGCACTGTCTCACCATCACGGTATGTTGGTAACTGACAGTTTCATGGTCTGTTGGTAACTGACACCGTTGAAGTCTGTTGGTAACTGACAGTTTCATGGTCTGTTGGTAACTGACACCGTTGCGGTCTGTTGGTAACTGACAGTTTCATGGTCTGTTGGTAACTGACACCGTCGCAGTCTGTTGGTAACTGACACCGTTGCAGTCTGTTGGTAACTGACAGTTTCATGGTCTGTTGGTAACTGACAGTTTCACGATCTGTTGGTAACTGACACCGTTGCGGTCTGTTGGTAACTGACAGTTTCACGGTCTGTTGGTATCTGACACCGTCACAGTCTGTTGGTAACTGACACCGTCACAGTCTGTTGGTAACTGACACCGTCACGGTCTGATGGTAAGTGGTCTGTGTTGGAAGAGGAGAGGAGAATTCTATTGCCACTGCTTTGCACTCTGCCGAAATAAACGTGAGTGCTTAAGTTGCCCATGTCCTCAGCTCTTTTCAAACAGACTGAGCAGTAAGAGCAATTCATATTGCTCTTCATATATTTATGCCACCCCCCCAGAGCAATGTGATCTCCCCCCTCCCCCACTGGCAGACTGGGTGATCTGAGAGGCCTGGGCGGGACCAGGTCACATGACTCAGGCATACCTTGCAGTGTGTGGTACTGATAGGGAGTCCAATATTGGAGGCGAACACAACAGTGAGCGCCGATGCCAGTTCAATAGTGAATCCACTGCAGGAAGTAACAAGAGACAAACTTCACACTCACTCCTTGACATTGACTATCACCGACTGCATGCAACGCCGGCCGTCTTAACCACGGGGAGAGAGGGTGTGTGAGAGAGAAAGTGAAAAAAAGACAAGAGGGTTTGTTCACACAACTTTTTTTTTTGGCTCACCAAAGATTGTCACGAACAGCTCACAGTGAAGTTGTGTGTCTGTTCACACAAACACATGACAGAAGCCGTAAGTATGAGGAAAAAACTCACTTGCCTTTTAGGCAACTGCAAGAGTATAACATCAACACGTCTGCAATGCAGTGAAGCCCTAGCCTCTAACACCAGGCTGCATTTCCACTAAGGCAAAACTGCACTGGCACGAAAGCCAAGCCACATTTGTACTGATGTGGAGGCCTAAGCAGTTCTAAGGCAATCCTGAACTTCTACTTAGAACATAGTTGAATGCAAGCTGTGCCTGTCTGTCTAAACTTTTGTTACAAAACAGGGTTGTTTTGCATTGCCTGCTGACTCTTATTTATTTTTCCATTGGTTATCTAGCAAGCCAATTCTATCACATCAGTTATTTGTGTAGTAGGCAGCTGCATAAAGACTACTGGTACAAAACTAGGCTTCCCAGTCTCTCACACAAGCACATACTCATTAGCACACTAAGCAGTACTAACTCATTAGCACACTAAGCTGTTCTAACATACTTTTCACAAATGCTTCTAGTGGGACTGTTCCTGTTTTGCAGCCACAGTGTTTTAATTGGATGGTATTAAGGCCAGAAAGGGCAACTTGCAGCTGCATTTATGTACAAAGTGGATGAACCCAGCAAGGGAGAGAGAAAGTGGGATATGCAGAGAGAGAACAAAAACAAAGAAAGAGACACACACAGGCAGCAAGAGAGAGAGTAAGAGTGTGTGTGTGTGTGTGTGTGTGTGTGTGTGTGTGTGTGTGCGAGGGAGAGACAGACAGAGCTAGAGAAACAGAGACAGTAAGTAGATTCTGTAATTCTGCTACAACAGCGTTTCTGTTTATGGAAAGCAGCGAGATTCCTTTTTGTTCATTTTTTTGTTCTTAGTTTTATAAAAGCATATTATGCTTTTATTATAATTGACAACAGTGCTATTCATGTTAAGTCCACTGATTTGGCAACACTGTACTTAAGGTCATGCAAATGAACCACATTTGAAGTGAACTGACAGAAAGAGAGGAGGAAAGAGAGGGAGGGGAGTCTGCTGCTGAAGGTTCTTGGCTGTGTCAGAACTGAACCACAGAGAAAGAGTGCTGATGGTGTAATGGCATCTCATTTCATTATTACTGAGGGAATAAGTGTATGTTTGGTATGTCTGTGTGTTCATCTATGTGATTAAAATGTGTACTGTGTTTCTCCACTCACGCACACAGCATGTTGACTGTTGACCCTGGGAGGTGTTGACCCTCCATCCTGAACACTGCCACAGTTTTAGCGTTCACCCAGAATGGATTATCAGCTATTCGGCGGTCTCCATGTCACCGCTTATCTGTGTGCAGCTCATTACACAACAGAGTTGGGAGGGGGGGTCAAAGTCCCCCCCACGTCCTGTCGCCATGGGACAACACTATGCTCCACAGGAGGGGAAATAAACGACCTATCAGCTGATGGATGATGTAACTAAACTGACACTTTTGGGGTAAAAAAAACTATTGAATGTTGAACCAAAGCGAATTCTGTTTTGGCTGAAAAAGGGAAGGGTGACATTACCCCCAAGATGAAAAGCAGAGAGAGTAAAGGTCTCTTCAGATGAAAACAGAGTGGGGGGTGAGAAAGAGGGGATTTGGCTAAGGCCTGCCTGCTCCCTTCCCCTGTGTCCATTCATGAAAACAGCTTTTGTCTGCTGCTGGACAAGACTCCTACTGACATCCCATCTCCCAAAATGCCCCATGCCCGCTCACTTCCTGCCGGTCTGTGTGATACTGCTGCCAGGCCACAGTGTCCTGCCATAGCCCCGGCTCAACAGACGGCTGGCAGAGTCCCCAGCCCAGGAGCACGTAACAGAGGACCCTCACACCAATCTGCAGCATTCCCACGCACCTTCCCCTTCTACCAGGACACATTTCTACCTTAATGGAGACCTGTGGCTCTTCCTCTAATGCTTACAAAGAGGGTGAACTAAACACATGTGGCCTGTGGGGATGTTCTGGCTACTTGACAGGAATCTGTGAACTGACGGCAGCTTCCAGAGGCCCCCTGTCATCTATAGCACTGGGGTACCAAGTGCCTGTATGTCTGCTGTGTAAAATACGTGGCAAATGTATGGTTATATAGATTATATAGTAACATTTAAGTCACATGCACAGGCTCAACCACTGTGTGCTGAACAGAGATGATATGTTAAGATACTATGACACATGTATTTTATATGTCTGAGAGTGCTTGATGAATTAGCATGTTAAATACTGAATATATGGTATATGCGAGTTTAGTGTAAGTGGTTGTGCATGTGTGTAGTATATATGTGGTGTGTGTGCGTAGAGTAGGAGTAAAGTTTGTGAGTGTATGTGTGCGCAGACTGCTGGAAGTAGTATGTAATATGTGAGTAGAGTCATCCATCATCCACAGTGCCACCAGTGGACCAACAGAGTGTGTAGTGTTGTGTTGTGTATAGAGTACAAGTGGAAGTGAGTGAGTGTGAGTGTGTGTATGAGTGTGTGAGTGTGTGTGTGTGTGTGTGTGTGTGTGTGTGCGCGCGTGTGTGTGTGTGTGTGCGCGCGTGTGTATGAAATGGCACTGATGATGGAAGGCTGACCCCCTGCTGGAGGGGTGTCTGGCCTCCCTCTGTGCCGCAGACTGATCTCACCTGGAGGGTGTAATGGGGGTCAGGTCTTTCCCCATGGTCTGGATAACCCTGCGGCCCCACACCCACAGGCCAGCACAGATGCCTATGCCTCCATAGAACAGCAGCCAGATGGGCGTGGCAGCGTCCTGCATTACCGCGCCCTGGTCATAAATCATCCACAGCGCCACCAGTGGGCCAATAGCATTACTATAGGGGAGGGAAGAGAAGGTGTCACACTCAAGACAAACAGTTTTGCTTCTTTCTCACCAGGATACACAGTACCACACAATACCACAACATACCAGGCAATACCACACAATACCACTTTCTTATTAAAAATATGAGAGTGTGGGGGTGGTGTGCTGGTGTGGTAGCGGATGTTACTGACATTGGGGGGTGGGTGTGTGTATGTGTGCGTGCGTGGTTATGTGTGGGTGTGTGTGTGTGTGTGTGTGTGTGAGCACGCGCATCACCTGACGTCGTTGCCTCCATGAGCGAAAGAGCCAAAGCAAGCGGTGAGGATCTGCAGGAAGTGGAAGAGCAGGAAGACTTGCGGCTTGTCTTTCTCCTCCTTGTCCTCCTCCACAACGTCATCCAGAGGGGGAGGCAGGGAGTCCATGGGGTTGGCGGCCAGCTTCACCTCCACTCCCCCCTCCTCCGCCTCGATCTCCGCTTCAGCCACAGCGTTGCAGTAGCTGGAGTAGCTGTCGTAGCGCACACGCTTCTTGGAGTAAGACACGCTGTCGCCCACCAGCTTCTCGCTGTCCTCCGCGTTCGCGCTGGACTCGCTGCGCAGCAGCGGCTGCACGGGCATGCCGCAGATGGCCGCCGTGTAGCAGGTGTAGCTGTTGTTGCGCCGCAGCGCGCGGTAGTTTTCGGGGGGAGGTCGGGAGCTCTCGTCCTCCAGGCGTCCCAGGTGGATTTTGTGGAGCAGGTCCTTATACAGCCCTGAGTCTTTGTGCACCGTGTGGTACACCTGCCCGTCACTGCGCATGTGACCGTCAAAACTGAAACTGCCATTCGAGAGTGGAGACTTCAGACAGCCATTTGTCATGGAGTGAGTCCTGCCTACAGGACAAAGAGAAGAGCACCTGTCAGTGTGGAGGGGGCAGAGGGAGAGAGGGAGGGATGGAAAGAAAGAGAGACAGAGAGAGAGGGAGAGAGGGAAAGAGAGCTTGAGAGAAAGAAAGAGAGAGACATAGCTTGAGAGAGAGGGAGAGAGAGGGAGAGGGAGGTAGCTGAGAGGGAGACGGTGAGCTGAACTGCTGTCGTCAGGTTACCGCATTGGAATCAAGTGGTTCGGTGGCTAGAACTGAAGACTGACACTGTAGGTTTGACATTCGTTATAAGGAGGCCCTACAACTTCTACTTCTTCCACTTCTCACCACAGACCACGTTTAAACCTCATCTCAGAGGTCCTCACCATAGACTCGGCCGTTAGGCAGGACTGTGCCCCCGTTGGCCAGGCTAGTGAGCTCCGCGGAGGTCTCTGTCCCTCTGCCAGTGAGGGGCACCACAGCGTCGTCCGTGCCCTTGGCTCCTGGCAGCTCTTTAAACACTGGGGTCTCTTCTTCCTCTGGGATCTTATCCAAGCTCTCATCCGATATCCTGGACAAGGCCTGTTCCTTCTTTAGCTGACCTGTGTACCACATGGAAAGAGGGCTGAGCACGAGTGAGTCAGCTGTAAAAAAAAGCACTAAGCACAGCCCACAGGAGCTGAGTACCACAGGAACTCGAGCCATACCTTGAAATATGCATTCTACATGAGAAATAGTCAACTATAATTCTAGTAGACTGTAGATTAAGATCCATCTTTGGCTTCATAAATACATTCTTATAACATAACTGGCTATCTCAGTTAAACTGCTTCTGCTGCTTTAACCAGTTGTTTGAGGGGAAGGGAATAATACAGGGGTACAGAGATTCGGGGTGCACAGATTCAGGAGTGCACATTTCTCAACAATTTCTACTCCCTGCTCTGAAGCCAGCGTCCTCTGACTTGTGCAGGTTTATGTTAGGACAGCTGGATTAGCGTAGAGGTGCAGCCAGAGGCAATGATGGCACAAAAGTATACCGGTGAACTCTGAGAACAATCAATTCCCATCCACTGTAATTGTATATTTTCTGCCTTCTGAGGCAGGGAGGTCCTCCTGCGGGTGGCCCAGCAGGATAAATCCCTGAGACCTCCACCTGGTAATAATGGCTTCGCTGATGCACATCACCCTGTCACTGAGTCGCAGTATTTACAGCTTCAGTGCTGAATGCCGGTTTACTGCCCTCCCATACTGTGTGCTCAGAGGCTCAAACAGCTGTCCTGTCTAGGTCCAGACACCCAGACAGCCATTTTGGATCCGAAGAGGGACCAAAAGTAGAATGTGGAGGAAGTGCAGGACTGCCACACATTGGTTCAAATTTGTTACTGACACTAAAAACCTTCAGAGCCTGTGGGTTTGTCTGTAGAGAGGTTTAACAGTCTGGTAAGAACACAAAGGGAGAGTGACACCAACTTGCGATCTTCCTCCTCATCCAAGGGCAAACGAAGAACCAGACCAGAGCGGCGCAGACCAGGGAACCTGCCAGAGTGATCAGAGCTATGGCCCATACAGGAAGCAACTCCAAACCCAGCACTGCCAACAGGAAGAGAGCAAGAGAGAGAGAGAGATGGGGAGAGAAGGAGTGCAAGAAAGAGAGTGAGAACAGTGATATGGACAGGGAGAGAGAGAGAGAGAGAAAAAGAGGAAGAGGGAGAGAGGGAGGGAGGGAAGGAAGGAGAGAGTCAAGAAGAGAACAGGGTTAGGTCACTTTAGTGGGAGAGAGACCTAGAGTATATACTGTACAGTGTAGTTTATATTACAAAGTAAATGAACAACAGCTCCATCATTTTAAACTATTCTCATGGAATTATTAAGTTACTTTATCTTTATTTATTTAACCAGGATGGTCTTCTCATTTAAACACAGCTCTAGTTGTCAAGTCGTCCTGGGTCAGCAAAACACACGTCACATAATATTATCACAACACATAATATGGAAAGTATAAGAGCTGCATGTATGCTTGAGATGAGACAGGATACATCAAGCAAAACCTACCAGCACAGACTCCTCACTGTGTTTTAAACTCTATAATAAATGACTAACCCTCAGTTTAGTTTAGGACAAAATGCTTACTGACTCCAAAGCAGAAGAGTGAAAAACAGGTCATGAGTCTGTTCAGCAGTCAGAAGGTGCAAGTCCTGTTTTTGGGAAGGCTCTAGGTGCTGCCCCTGTGACCCCTCTAAGCAAGGGGTTTCCATCTGAGTATGTCGGTCATGTGACGTGCCAGATCACCTTCCCACGGTGTTGAGCCTTGAAGGGCCTCAGGCTGTTGGAGATCCTACCACCATTTAATAATGCCCCTATAGTCATATGCTCATCGACTGCCCTATGGTAGTTCATGCAGTTCTACTAGATATTCATGAGAGCTTAGCTAAACAAGCCTTGTTACTCTGTGCAAGAGTTGGCAGCCAAGCTATAGCATAGTAATCTTAGTGGGCTAATACACCATAAATGATAATAAAACAAAGGTAAAAGAACATTCTTGGCCCTGAAAGCTCTGCTCAGTTTGAGCCTCCCAACCCTGACAGCAGGCGTAAGGTTACCGGATTCTCATGGGCTGGCCACTGTAAATAGGGGTTCAGCGTGACACCCAGGTAGGATAACAACATGACCTGCTGTGACCTACTGGGAAAGTATGCATTCCTTCCATACCTTGTGGTTTCCAATTTCCTTGCATGTCCTAACAATAGCAAACATAATTTGTATTTTAAATGAATTAATAAAGCATACTAATAACAATAAATAAAACACAATAGAACATTATTACTACCATTATTATTAACACTGCTTCCATGGGATCTTTAATGACAGCAGTGAGCCAGGGCCTTGCTTTAACAACTCATCAAAATAGAGGCTCCAACAGCACAGTGTCCTTATCACTAAACTGGGGCACTGATCTTCTACTTGTTCCAGAGCTAAGAATGAATGCATTTAAAAAGCTTTTTTTGTTGGCAGGTGGCTTCTATTGTAATACCCAGGGATCCTGACTGCCAGCTGTTCCTTAGCCAGCTGCCATTGTGCCCAAGGGTTTGACCTGCTTTTGCAGGTAGCAGGACTTACAAGGGGCTCCGGTGTACATGATGGAGAAAGTGTTGATCCCGATGGTGGAGGCGTAGAACAGAGGGAGGGCGCGCAGTCCGTTCGGTACAGGATCGTCCTGGACAGAAAAGGAGAAGAGGCTTTCACTAGTTTACGGACTGGAAGACTACAGGCTCAAACTCCAGCTGCAGCCAAAACTAGCCACCTTTACTCTAGATTCAAAGCTGTGCCAAGTGTCACAGGGCTTACAGTGTTTTCCATCCAGAAAAGGAAGGGCTTCAAGTGTTACGAAATGATAGGACCATGCCTTCACCATGGTGTTTGTTAATAAGCCAGGTGGCTGAGCAGTACCACTGGCCAGGGGTCTTGCTGATGCTGAACTCATACACTGTGGCCATCTGCATTCTCAGGCAGCCCTACTGCATTCTCACACAACTCCAGAGCTGTATGTAAGAGTGTGTGTGTCTGTGTGTGTGAGACTCACTTTGTTCAGGATGAAGTATCGGATGAGGAAGAAGAGGAAGCCAGACATCAGTCCCGACAGGAGAGGAGATATGAACCAGGAGGCAACTGAAAAGGTAAGCAAAACCATTAAACCTCAGCTTCTAAAATCATGGATATCCCCTGAGCCACACTGTTCCACCCCCACTCCTCCACATCCACACTATTACCACAAACTGCTATAACAATAGTAAACACTGTTTGACGGGGTCAGTACTCACATATATACATTTATCCACTTATACTTGATCGACACAATCACAAAGAGTGTTATTCGTAGCACAAGATATATATAATACTAGAAAAACATAACACTATTCATAATACATGTTATAATACTACGTTTTACACTACAAACTGTACAACAGCACAGTGAGAGTTGATATTTGTATATTAACTTTATTTGAGCAAGCTAATTGTGTGAACATCTTTTCACTCTTAGGGAGCCATTTTGGTTTTCCTGAAAATGTTGACAACAGATACAATGGAAGACATGTTACTGAAACAAGAATATTTCATGCAAGACCCTTAGAAGAAAACGAGGGTGAACATGCTGAGGATATGAAGCTGTTTGTTTTACCGAATCAGGACCTCTGTAGGTAAAGATGACTTTACCTCAGAGAGGCTTATATCTGAAAGAGTGATAGCACACGACCCAAAGTGCAGGCACTGCAGGTCACCAGATAACGGTTATTCACACTCTCAGGGAAAATGAATCACTGGTTACCAATCTTCACCAGCTGCATCCACTGCACTCCCTTGGTGCCAATCGCCACCATGGAGAAACCAATGGTGGATCCCACAATGCAGTGTGTGCCAGAGATGGGCAGCTTCAGGAAGGAAGCAATAAGCTGCCAAACTGCTGACCCTGTAGAGCAGACACAGAGAAAGGAGATTTCAGATGAATAACTCATTTACCATCAAGTCCAGCACTTGAATATGTACAGGAATGGAAAAATGGATACTGATGGATACATGCACAAGCAGAGGCCCTCACACTTCCCTTTCCCCGGACTCACACTGAGGACATGGCTGGTATACTTCCATGAATTACTGCAGTGTCTCTGTTTGACCTGTCATCACATAAATTGCAAATCTGCACAAATATATTCTGGGTAACAAAATATGGAGCAAAGCTCCTCAGCAGTACATGACTGATCTGAACAGAGAGACAACACAGCTGCATCTGCACTAAAGCACTAATCCCTGTCCATGCATCCCTCAGATTATACATTTCACTGGCAAGTAATAAAAATGTTTGAAGACATTTGAGATAAGTGAACTCTGTTGGCAACATTAAGTCATTTTAGGGGGGATGTGATTTTTTTTTTCCATTTTTTCCAGGGGACTTGAGGTTGGAGGTTCCATTTGCGGACCAACCTCCTCCCATTTTCTCATCATCCTTTTTCTTTCCATTTCTACAAATTTATCCATTTTAGCAAACTAACCAGACTTGGGGTTTAAGAAGCATCGATTTGCTCAATGAAATGGAATCGTTCAGAGAGCAATCTGAACTCGTAACTCAACGACAGCATCTACACAGGTAGGCTTTGCTGATGTCCTTCATGATAGGAACTATTAGTGTAGGAGCAACCAACAACAAATTAAAGTGGGTCTAATAGTGAGGAGTGCACCATATGCAAATAATGAATCCTGGGATCTCACTTTGCAGACCTCACAGTTTAACAAGTTCGACCCTAGAATTCTCAGGTCTGATAACTAGGGAGGAGCTATCTATCCTAAAGGCAAACCCAGGAAAACCCAATTAAAAACCCAGGTTCCAACACCCATGCATTCAGATGCTCCAGTGTTTTTCAGAATAACTGTCATTTAGCTTTCAGGGATGTCCTGCAAAGCTGCTCTTACCAGCCTTCACTGTCACTTGGATGGCCTTTTGGTGGATCTTGTTTGATTTTACTTACTTGGATGGCTACTACAGGAATTATTAGAGTCGCCACTTCTGTGTCTACATCCACAATCATCAGCAATTGACTCTAATGGTAGACTCACTCTTGTCTCATATCTAATACAGAGCAGCCATACATAATGAGCAGCCTCCAATATCATATATTTCTTGAAATGTAGTTCATAATTTTTAGCCAGTGAATGTACAATTTTTTTCAGACAAACTCATTTTCTTTGAGACATTTGTTTATTGGGGTGACAGGGTAGCAGGGTAGCAGTGGTTAAGGAGCTGGATTTGTAACTGAAAGGTTGCCAGTTCGATTCCCCACAGGGGTACTGCTGCCGTACCCTTGGGAAAGGTACTTAACCCACAATTGCCTCAGCAAACATCCAGCTGTATGAATGGATAACATTGTTAAAACCTGTAATTGATGTAATTCGTTCTGGATAAGAGCATCTGCTAAATGCCATTAATGTAATACAATGTATTTCATATTAACTGTACACAGTAGAGGTCATTGCTGGCCTGCAACAATAACTACTTTTCAAACAAGATGGTAAATGTTCACATCTTTGGCACCTTATCTTACCACTTAGTGATGTGGAAAGGATCAGTCACAATATTTATGCTTATCAATGCACAATAATATAATATGTATGAAAACTCCATTTACCAGTGGTATGTCAGTAAATACTGTCAAGACCAGAACACAAACTGACCAATAGGAATAATGAAATCAGCCATTTTACAATGTACTTGTCACAGCACTGCTGAGTAGTATTGGATAGAACAAGTAAAGCAAGTAAATTTCCACTGACATGATTTTTTTGGGAAGAAAAATATATCAAATTCTAACTCATATGGTAATTTGATTTTGCAGCATTTTCTCAGGGCCATGAAATGGCACTTTCTGTTTTCGTGAAATTCAGTATCACAATATTTAGTGTCATGCCTCCTGTATACTAATGCAATGTGCTTTGCAGCCAAACACATCTCTCTATATGGGCTGTAGCCAATCACGTTCCTCTGCCTGGTCTATGGTCAACTGTACAGTCTGCACAGTCTCCAGCCAATCAAGCCACTGCTTAGGATTAGTGATCACACCCTTCCATTTTATCCTTAGCCAATGATAATTCTGAAAAACATTTATATAACCAATACCACCCTCTTACAATGTTAACTGCCCCAAAAATGGAATTCAATCACAGCCCCTTGTAACATCTACAAAACCACCCCCCATTGCAACATTATGACCAGTCACATTGGATCATATTGTTCGCAGATCACTTGGATGTAACCTAAAGTTTGAAAATGAACATCCCATATAGATGAGATGAAATAACATAGGGCAAAGTAATATGACAGAACGCAGGAAAAATTGCGTAGAATTGCTTTGGAGTAGCACCTCCTCAGTCTATGTGAGATACTGTAGTGCAAGTGGTTCAGTGTAACTTGCCCTTATGATCGCTTTAATGGCATACCTAGTTTTGCTAGTGCTTTTATTGACTTAAAAATAACTGCATTCTACATGTGAGTAACTTGGCTTTTTGTGGATGTAACACTTTGTTTTGAGCTACATATTAAGGGAAAAAGATTCTGTGCATATGAGCTGACGGAGTGTAACAGAGGACAATGATTAAAGTATTTAGTCATGAAGTCATCACAGTATCAATAATTCGTGACACTGCCAATGACCAGGGATTCAACTTATCTAGCTAGCAGTAAAATCAAATAAAGAAAACAATAATCTAGCTAGCTAGCAAGACTAATCCATTTTCAAACTTAGTTAGGACTCCAGCAAAGTAACCATTATTATGATTAGTATGACAAGTACACAGTGTCACTGTTAACTAACATTTTTACCAGCCTTTGGCAGCTGAGTTAGCTTTTATGCACAAAAATCCATGTTTTCATGTATCCCACTGGCTGGGAAGGCTATGAAAATAATTTGTGGCAGAGAAGCTCTGTGTGCTTACTGACCTTGACAGTCCTAAAATCAGATTGCTTATGTCCAGCCCTAATCCAAACCATTTAGATCAAATGCTTTTTACTTTTATCTAGGATCAGTGACTAAGGGTAGCATGCACATGCTGTGTCAACGCTGCACTTCTGAGTTTCAATGAACAAATGCTGTAATGGAATATAAAAGGGCACAGTGGCGAGAGGGATAATTAGAGGCACTAGTGGATTTGTGATGATGTAATGAGGCAGGAAAATTCAAATAAGGAAGAAAGCGGAAAATGGTCTAAATTTGGTCATGTTCTGTTGCATCCTAATCCAGTCTATTTCAATGTGATTTTATGCCATAGACATAAATGTTTGTGAGAACTCAGACCACATGGTCATTACGGTTATTTCTGCTGAGAGCCTCAAAATGGCATAACCAAAAGTTTATGTACACATATAGGGTACACCCCGCAAACCTGTAAATTAGCAGATGGCACTCCTGCCATCCCAGCATCATATGTCATACAATCTACCTTGCTTTATGACACTAAAGGAGCTATACTATACTACTGGACTGATCTGCGGCCCTGGAAAACATAAGAATCATTTCAAATTGAAATGATACATTTATTACTGATTTTTTATTAGCTCAAAATACAAATAAATAACTTCCACACATATTTCCAACATTCCACACAACTGTAAACATTACAGCTTATTAAACATCAAAAGATATTTCACAAGTCCAAATACCACACTGAAGCAGAAGAGGGATGAAGTGTGTGAACTTACCGACCATGGCGCTGACCTCCCCAGCCATCAGCACTGGCACCGTGTCATTGTACAGATTGACGTCAATGATGCCCTTGCGAATGGTCTCTCCCACCTTGGCACCTAGCAGCATCGAACCCAGGGTCTCAAAGATGGAGGCCAAGATGCATGCCTGTCTGAGGGTGACGACTCCAGACCCCACGGCCGTGCCGAAAGAGTTTGCCACGTCGTTGGCGCCCACAGAGAAAGCCAGGATGAAGGCTATTATGAAGCCCACAACCACCATCCACAGATACTGCTCCATATCCATCATGGCTGTTCTTCGCAGGATCCAAAATGGACAAAAATAATGCTAATAAAGGTAGTGTGTGCTTGGGAAGGTTCTTCTGTAAACAAACTTCGTATTTTACCTACTTCGTCCCCCTAGCTGAGCAGTAAAGCTCTGTGAAGTTCAAGGGGAGAAGCAAACTGCTAACTGTGTGTTTTCAGTTCAGTCAGGGGAGAGTGTCTCAGAGCCTGCTGGAGAACACATTCCATATTTCACCTGTGAGAATGGTCACGGCTGATGTTTACCTGTCAAAGAGATGGGAGAGCAATCATTACACAGCCATGGAAACACTCACAACAGGTAAACAAGCAGGGGAATGCAGCACCGCAGGCATGTGCGCGACTAGAGCCGTTTTACCCTGGGCTTATACACAGCCACAGTGACCACAAGACTAATGAAGTGGACTCGGAGTGAGACAGATGGAGCATTCAGAGCCTTACTATTCCCACCAGGGAAGCAGAGGGGAGGGAAGAAAGGCAGGAATAAGGGAGAGACATAAGGGCGGCGGGGGGGGGACTACTGGGCTGAGGGGCCACACATCTCCACAATAGGAAATTACACTGGAAACATCAAAGGGATCATATCACACACCAGCAATGTGCGATGGCCAGTGTCAGTTAAGGTCTATAAAAAGACTGCTGTTCCAAGAACAAGATGTGAGCAATGCTGCCATCAGACCCTCAAACACCTTCCCCTCACAACAACATGTGCACTGTCACCAACTGCCCCCCGGCTTCCCTTCCTACACTGCAGCGTCATCAGGTCTTAGCAGGGGGAGAGCCACTGGAACACATAATGCCTTTAAATGCCCTGAGTATATATCTCCAGTAAAAGGACTCTGTTTAAACAAAAACATGTTTATAAACTAAACCCAAATCTGTAGGTGGAACCAGACAGACGCATAACCCAGGCCCAGACCACATAATTAAAACTGTGCCTTACATAAATATAAAACGGGATCAACATGTTATCCTGGGAATGAGGGGCAAAGCATTGTGGGTATGAAAAACAAAGAGACAATACCGCTGCCACCCTGCTCTCTCTCTCAGAAGTTTCCAGGCTGTGCTTATTTGCTGGCCCTCCCGAGTGACAGAAATGGCAGGGCTGCAGTGGAACTGACAGGACACAATAACCTTCGCAGGGATGACCAATCTGCAGCAGTGCATTCTGGGATTGGACAGCACACTGCCACACTAGTCTCAGGGCTACAATGTGTGAAATAAACCTAAAAACTATTTGATTTTTTTTTCCAAGGTCAATTCAGATTGGAAAATGAACTGTGCTTTTCGAATGCGTTTTGCCTCGATGACCTCTATTAACCCACAGCTGTGACCACACCTCACACCTTCACAGACCACAGCTACAACGCGTGAGAGATTGGGTTTGTAACCGTGCATTCATCAGTGCTGTATTAATCCTTGTTTGATTGCGTTAAATTATTCCCTCAGCTTGGAGTCAAACGCAACCATTTCTTCCTGTGTAAAACTGATTTGAGTTACAGTGGGAGTTCTGTGCATTCCACAGGCTGCTAAGCACGGTTAGGGGGGCACTGAATGTAAACGCACAAATCCCAGCTAACGCATTCTGTGAATATTAACCTGTTCTGCACACTGGTCAGGCAAGCAGACTGCCAGCCAGATTCATTTCCTTGTATTACTGTACAACAATAGTTCAATGCCCCTCTTGAAAATTCTTCGAGGAAATTAAATAGCTTTGGATTTACCCAGAACCAGAACTCGGTTACCCAGAACAGAGTCAGATCTATGCTTCCAGATGAAATGGCCATGACCCCTGAAAATGGGACACAAGCATGAAGGTGGTGAGTGGGAGGTCTGCATGTGACACAGCTACATCAGAGGCTTCTGTCTTTGCAGCAGTGCTGTGCCTACAGGAGGATGAGTCCCAGCAACAGAGGAAGACTCCAGCGCTTCTTCACCAGTGGACCAGACTAAGACACCAACGTGACACAACTGGACTGGAAAATGGACATGGAAGGAAACATGCTCACAGGTGTGCGGACGCTCCCACAGCACGCGAGCACACACCCACGTGCACACACAGAACGCCACCTTGGCCACTCCGCTCTGGCCCCCGCATGAGGAGCCGGTCCCCGCAGGATTTATGAGTGATGGCGTGGATGTCATGTGAGCTGTCGCAGGCGGTTGCCCGACTTAACTTTTTAAAACACGGATTTCAGCTTTAGTCAGCTTAAATAAATACCAGCGTTCAAATTTAATTTAGAAAATAATTACAACCACGTCACATTTTCTTCTTCCGTGGCTCTGTAGAAAAAAAAAATCCTCATTTTCACTAGCGTTTTCAGATAGGTGAAAGGATTTAACATGCCCGAGTATTTTTCAAGGACAACTCAAACATCCAGGTGGTAAATTAATTTCTGTTCAGCAAACCGGTCCACAGTGGCACCAAGACTGCAATGCATTTTCAGTGTTAGGTGACATTTCTGACATGTAAGTTTCTTTGTTTCTAGTTAATATTTAGGGTTCCCAACACAACTTGGTGGAAGACACTATAAATGCACCCATGACAACAGTCATGCTGCTTCCATGACAACAGTCACTTCCCAACAGGTTATACAACTCACATTCACATCTGAAACCTGCATGTGAAGCACTGCAGCAGAAACTCTGCTCAGACTGGGAGTGCAGGTGAATACAGAAAACCTACTGCCTGAAGTACCTGCAGACACCTCTACTGCAAAGTATCCTTGCACACACAAAACACAACACAGAGCAATCAAAGGAGAAATCACAAAATTGCCCAGACCTCTCTATAGCTCTCCTGTAGGGTGCAGTGTGAGGGGGCCATGGGCTGCAGTGTGGGGGTGTGTGGAGGCTGCAGCATGAGGGGTCTGCAGTGTGTGGGGGCAGTAGGGTGAGGGTGCTACAGGCTGCAGTGTGAGGGTTCTGCAGTGTGTGGGGGCTGTAAAGTGAGGGTGCTACAGGCTGCAGTGTGAGGGTTCTGCAGTGTGTGGGGGCTGTAAAGTGAGGGGGCTACAGGCTGCAGTGTGTGGGGGCTGTAAAGTGAGGGTGCTACAGGCTGCAGTGTGAGGGTTCTGCAGTGTGTGGGGGCTGTAAAGTGAGGGTGCTACAGGCTGCAGTGTGAGGGTTCTGCAGTGTGTGGGGGCTGTAAAGTGAGGGGGCTACAGGCTGCAGTGTGTGGGGGCTGTAAAGTGAGGGTGCTACAGGCTGCAGTGTGAGGGTTCTGCAGTGTGTGGGGGCTGTAAAGTGAGGGTGCTACAGGCTGCAGTGTGAGGGTTCTGCAGTGTGTGGGGGCTGTAAAGTGAGGGTGCTACAGGCTGCAGTGTGAGGGTTCTGCAGTGTGTGGGGGCTGTAAAGTGAGGGGGCTACAGGCTGCAGTGTGAGGGTTCTGCAGTGTGTGGGGGCTGTAAAGTGAGGGTGCTACAGGCTGCAGTGTGAGGGTTCTGCAGTGTGTGGGGGCTGTAAAGTGAGGGGGCTACAGGCTGCAGTGTTTGGGGGCTGTAAAGTGAGGGGGCTACAGGCTGCAGTGTGAGGGGGCTGCCAGCTGCAGTGTGAGGGGGCTGCAGTGGCTTCTTCTCACAAGCTGTGTCTGCTGCTGACTCACATTCATTACTAATGCTCAATACTATCTAAACAGCTCAAACGCACACACACTCTCTCCCCCTCTCTCTCTCTCTCACACACACACACACACACACACACACACACACACACAGCTCTCGTTTAATTTCCAACAACTGAATGCTGGAGCAGAGAGAGAGCATATGCAAGAAACATGACTTAAAATGAGAGCTAAACATTATATACAACATATTGGATTTAATGAGGAGAGAGAAAGACAGTAGGAGTGAAGGAGACAGACAGAAAGCAAGAGACAGAGAGAGACGAGACAGAGAGAGTGAGGGGGAGAGAGAGACAGTGAGAGAGAGGGGGAAAGAGAGATAGTGAGAGAATGTCTTTGCCAAATAGGCTGAAATCAGGTGCACTCACCTTCAGACCACGCAGTGCTGTGAACATCCTCTGATCAGAGAATGAGTGAGTGAGTGAGTGAGTGAGTGAGAGAGAGAGAGAGCGACAGAATGAGAGCGAGTGTGCATAAGAGAAAGAGACAGGGAGAGAGAGAGAATGAAAGACTGAGACAGAATGAGAGCAGGAGACAGTGAGAGAAAGACACATAGAAAGAGAGAGGGAGAGAGAGAGTGACAGCAAGCACCAGAGAGAGAAAAAGACTCACACAGAGAAAGAGAAAGAATGAGGGAGAAGGAAAGAGAGAGGGAGAGAGAGAGAGTCAGACAGGATGCAGCAGTTGGGTAGAGCAACGCGGATGAGAGCAGCCTCCTCCTCCTGCTCACGGCGGCACACAGCCTACACCGTCTCCTGCCTCTTAAAGCAAGGCATCTGCATCATTGGCCCACTGGCCAATCAGAGCTGAGGGAGGCGGGTGGGATATGTACACTGGCAAATCACATGTGCAGAGTCCATGGAAGGGGCAGATCTGTCTGAGTCTCCAGTCAGGAAGAGGTCTGCTGTCACACCAAGGACACAGGAGTGCATTTATTCCACCAAAGCCCTCAGCACACAGTAAACCATCGCCAAGCCGCCCCTAATTATGACTCATGGAATCCATTTCTGAAAACAACCAACAAAACACTATCCCCCGTCCGTCACCCCATTGTTTGATCTCTCTTTTCATGCCAATGAAACACAGCAAAGGTGACCACACTAACAAGGCTTTCATAGGGACAAACAGCTCTTTTAGATGCGCGCACACAAACACACATTCATGCCTGCATACACCGGTCCACCATGATGCCAGGACACTCTGTGTGGGGTAAGTAATACAATCACTCCTTTCAGCTGCCCCCTACTCTATGTCATAGCATGGCCTTCCTCCAGCAGTGGGAATCTCCCCAGTTTGAATTTGTCAATCTTCCAGTAAAAACACTGAAAGAACAACGTTCAGAAAATTTCTGATCTCTCTCACTGATACACCTGCAGCTGATCTCTCTCTCACTCTCTCTCACTGATATACCTGCAGCTGATCTCTCTCTCTCACTCACTGATACACCTGCAGCTGATCTCTCTCTCACTCACTCACTGATACACCTGCAGCTGATCTCTCTCTCACTCACTCACTCACTGATACACCTGCAGCTGATCTCTCTCTCTCACTGATACACCTGCAGCTGCTCTCTCTCTCTCTCTCTCTCTGATACACCTGTAGCTGATCTCTCTCACTCACTCACTGATACACCTGCAGCTGATCTCTCTCTCACTCATTCACTGATACACCTGCAGCTGATCTCTCTCTCTCACTCACTGATACACCTGCAGCTGATCTCTCTCTCTTTCTAACTCACTGATACACCTGCAGCTGCTCTCTCTCTCACTCACTGATACATCTGCAGCTGATCTCTCTCTCTCACTGATACACCTGCAGCTGCTCTCTCTCTCTCTCTCTCTCTCTCTCACTCACTGATACACCTATAGCTGATCTCTCTCACTCACTCACTGATACACCTGCAGCTGATCTCTCTCTCACTCACTCACTGATACACCTGCAGCTGATCTCTCTCTCACTCACTCACTGATACACCTGCAGCTGATCTCTCTCTTTCTAACTCACTGATACACCTGCAGCTGCTCTCTCTCTCACTCACTGATACATCTGCAGCTGATCTCTCTCTCTCACTGATACACCTGCAGCTGCTCTCTCTCTCTCTCTCTCTCTCTCTCACTCACTGATACACCTATAGCTGATCTCTCTCACTCACTCACTGATACACCTGCAGCTGATCTCTCTCTCACTCACTCACTGATACACCTGCAGCTGATCTCTCTCTCACTCACTCACTGATACACCTGCAGCTGATCTCTCTCTTTCTAACTCACTGATACACCTGCAGTTGCTCTCTCTCTCTCTCTCACTGTCACTGACACGCCTGCAGCTGATCTCTCTCTTACTAACTCACTGATACACCTGCAGCTGATCTCTCTCACTGACACACCTGTGGCTGAACTTGAGCACACAGTAGTCGTGAAGGTCTTTAGTCAAAATGTTGCTATAATAAAGAGAGGCACCATGGGGAACTAGAGAGCTCTTCGAGTGCATGTGGGGGTATAAACACACACAAATGCACCTACACAAACAGCTCGTGGCTGTTAGACTGAAGATCCCCTGCATGTGATTTCCCGCAGGCTCTGCAGTGGTCTGGCCTTGTGACTCTCACGGACTGTGGATTTTGGTTCCTTTCATTCTCACAGCAGCCCTCAGAAACTGCCACAAGTGCACAGCTGCACACTTTTAACTGCAGGCTTCAAAACAAACCGCTCGGGCAACCAGCCAGGGGTGGCCGGTAGATGGGAAAAAAAAAAAAAATCATCAGCCACTTTGATTTTTCACAAGCCAAAATAATTTACTATGAATCAAGCTACATTTTAGCTGGATCCGGCGTGGCACTCGTCTGTATGGTTGCAACATTGCATATTATTAATAAAACTTGCTAGCCAGCAACATAACGTTATAGCTAAAGATGACAGCTAAACCACTGTAATGTTTGTGATTACCACTAGCTAGCTAGCTAGACAGTCAGCATCTAAGTACTTAAAGAATCAAACTTACTTGCAAAAGCTCAAAAGGTCTTCCCTTTTTCCAGTGACATGTACCATTCAGACCACAGTGTTCATTTGACTACCATCTGTTAAGTCTGTGTAATTTAGTTTCTCAACATTTTTTTCAATTAATAGGAGAGCCAGCTATTAAAATATGCAATGCATCAAGAATATAGTAAAGGCAGTAAAGAATACAACCACCTCTCAGTCCAAATCTAGGTAGTTGATTGTTGACTCAAGCTTGGTCAAAGTAAAAGAAGTAGGAGAAAGGTAAAAGGAAGTGAAGCCTGGAATCAGCGTGTTCACTCCATGAGCGCTCCCCACGTCCACCCCCAGCATACACTGCGGAGGAAGTGCACCAGCAGTGGGTCTGACACAGACAGGAAATGACCTCATACCCACAGACTGCAGAATCCGCTATGGGTCAGATCAGGGGGTCGTGAATCTCAACACTGTTAAAGGATATCTAGTGTATTTCAGTGCAGTCTACAGTACTGCAGCTGCATCCTTTGAAATAAATAGCCATCAGCAGCTGGAAACAAGCTAACCCACCAGTAACCACCACATTACAATGCTCTGAAATCTAACTTCATTGCCTGCAACAAAGCATACGAAATCTTAGAAAAAAAAATTATGTCATCTAAGTGCAGGGTAGGGCAGCTTACAAATGGCTTCCATGAATAGGGGGAGGGAGCGTTGTTGTTGTGTCAATTTAGCCGGGACTCGGTTGACTGGTCTCGACAGGATACTTGTCGAGCCACATAGAATGAAAACACAGCAGTGAAATCACATGGAAAAGGGCTCCTTCGTACACACACTGAAATGACAGGGAGGCAAGTATGTGCCCGCATAACAATACAAAGCTCCTTAGGACTGCAAATCTTTTATGCTAAAAATAAATTTACTTTATGTTATCTAAACTAGTACACTAAATAGCAAAATATTTATATATATGTAAGTATACTGTATATGTAAAAACAGACATATAATTGAACTCTTATAAGAGATGCCTAATGAGGAGAACAGGATATTCAGCCCAGCTAGGCTTGTTATTTTACCCATCATCTAGAGTGTATCTAGGACTGTGTATCTAGGACTGTGTTTGGCCTGGTCTTCAACACTAAGTGTCTCTTCTTCCACTACAAATCCTGACAAGCTATTCCATGCATCAACAAATCTCAGAGAAAAATGTTTCCTAATATCAGTATGAAATTTCCCTTCAACTAACTTGCACCTGTCTTTTCTGGTTCAGCAGACAGAACTAATATTAAAATACTCTGTGTAAACTGATTTATCCTTTTTAAAAAAGTATAAATACATCAATCGAATCTCCAGACTAGAACCAGTCTTCCTGCCCTTCTCTATACTTTTTCCCCAAGAGCTTCCATATCCATCTTAGTGTGATGCCCAGACCAGGACACATTACTCCAAAATGTGGTCAACAAAAGCATTATATAACATTCATACAATGTCCTCTGATTTGTAATCAGTACTTTTACAGTAATCAGTGTATCTCAGCATCATAATTCCTATATATTCCTTTTTATAACTCTGCCATTGCTCTTAAGTCTTTTCCATACTGCATTCTAGTTTTTACTGCCATATAATAATTCTGCCTTACACTGAAGTTGTACATGTGGGAAAATAACATTTACCAGGTGTCTGCCCATTTCCCACCACTAAAATCTTCCTGAACCACCATGGTAGCTTCCAAACTGTCGGCTTCAAATTTAGGTGACATCCGCATATCTAACTATTTTAATTCTATTGTTCTTATCAAGGTCACTCACATCAAGAGAGAACAGCAGAGGGCCAAACACCGATACTTGCAGGACTTTTGAATTCAGTTTAACACAACCCCATCAATTCCTACTGATTCCGTGATGATCTGACATTTGCTCTTGTATATCTGGACTTTTGAAAAGAGTTCTTATTAGACTTATTATCAAGCTGAAATCAGTAGAAATTGATGGGGTTACATTAAACTGAACTAGTTTCCTTGAAGGATGGAAGACTTTTAAGCATGGTGTTCTTGTGCAAAAACCATGAATGTCTGTTATAACACCATATTTCTCCAGAAATAAAACTAACCTATTCGTTGTGATAGACTCAAAAATCTTACAGGACATAAATGTGTCACAAACTGTCCTGTTGTTCCCTGGATCAATGCAATCCCCTTTCCTATACATCAGCATTACACGGCCTTGCTTCCTCAAAACATTCACTGGTTTCAAGTGATTTATAAATCTTTCCTAGATAGCACACAGGTTTGTTATAGTTCATTTCATTATCATTCTAAATATAATTTTAGTAGCAAATTAGTTCACAATAAATTCATCTCTGTTCTAAACACCTATTTTCCATGTACAGTTACAATGCTCAGTCGCATTGTGTAAATTAAAAAAAAAACACAGTAGGTGTGTGTAATTGTGCACTGGTACAATGACAAAGTTCTATGGTGTAAACAGCCCCTCCCCTGGTGACACCGTCACATGCTGGCGCCTAGGGCTTTGCCTCCCCTGTTATCAGGATGGGCGAGTAAACAGTGGGCCACGCCAGAATGTGACCATCCTGTCTGGCACATAAACAGTGATTACCCTGGGCTGGGACAGTCCTGCGATAACAGCACATGTAATGCCGCTCCCCCAGCAGTGGGAGAAGGCCGCCGCCCAGGCCCCCGTTTACCAGCACTCTACACGCACCATCACCTGACCCTTTTCCCAACACCTGCTACTCTGGGCATGAATAATCATGTGAATCAGAAGCGCAAGGCAGAGCTAGTGAGTCTGTCCTACACAGGGGTCCCTCAGAGCAAGGCAAAGGAAGTCATACGTGACAGGGGCGAGGGTGGGGTCAAAGGTACTGCAGCTGTCAGTGGTGATGAAGGTCGTTTACCCTTGCCCTGGCTTCATAACCATTCAGATTTCAATTGGTTCACCACGCCCACTTTTTAATGGCTGATCGCTGAAGGTGGGGTGATACTGCCCCCTGTTGTTGCACTGGTAATACTCCCAGAGAGATGTGACCCCGCATTTCTGCCAGTTTGGCCTGCCCTATGGAAGAGTCATTCTACCCCTGCGAGTGAAACCGAGCTCCAAACCCTCTGCCCTCCTCCCAGGCCTCGCCAGCACCGGCCAGTTAGTTCCGGATACAGTGGTTTAGCTGGGGTATGAGGGCCAGTGCCTCCGCAGTGGAAAATGGTCAAAAATGCTGAAGGGAAGCTCGCCCGTACCTCCTCTGCGGGACAGAGCTTTAAAAAGCAAGCAGAATGTGTCAACCACAACCTCATTTGTGCTCAGACTAACCCCAGCTCTCCCTACAAAGCTCCCCACACAACACAAAGCTCACATTCCTTCTCCCCGTAAACACACAGGCATGCTGACCAAACAGCCAGCTACACATACAGGAGATTTCCACAGACAGCACCGTAGACAAAATACTTCCAGGAAATGGCAGCCTTTGACTCAAGTAATGTTCATCTCTGGCGAACCCTCAGCCTTCAACATGCCCAGTGCTGCGTTCCACATTGAGACGCCACCGACAAGTGGAAGTGACAGAACTCTACATTCTAGATGGAAGCACCAAATGTCACACCAGCAGGACTCAGTGACCTCTCTCCCTTGGCTGCTCCTCCTGCCACTCTCACTCACAGAGTCCAATTACTGCTCTTGGTTTCACACACAAACACACACACACACACACACACACACACACACACACACACACACACACACATACCCCTACTCACTCACTCCTTCCCTGAAACACACAGTTAAACACACACATTCCTGCTTTATGTCTACACATACACACAAAAAAATTAAAGACACATTCACACACTCGCTCTTTCACTGACACTGTCGAACACTGACATCACTGCCTCATGTCGACACACGCACAAACACGCGCACACGTGCACACACACGTGCTCGCGCGCACATGCCAGACTGAAAGAGGCCAGGCTCACCTGCGGGCTCATCAGTGTGTTCCGCTTGGTTTTGTTATTGGTTTGGGGTACAGGTTTCAGCCAGTCTGCAGCCGGTTGTGGGCCTGCGTTTGGGAGTGCTCGGTGATCGCCTCAGCGTGTTTATTCAGCCCCTGCCTAATCCGCCCCTCGCCGTCTCAGTTATTCAGCACAGCCAGCACATGACCCAGCTAACGGCATTATGGGATGCCTCTGATTAGGCAGCACTGTGCGTGTGCGCTGCCTCCTGCACATGCCGCTGACACTGGCTCTGCAGATTAAGGTCCTGACTCACTGCACCATATACAGCAAAGACCAGGGCATTCAGGCCAGCCCACACACACACACACTCAAACACACACACACATTCAAACACACACTCACACGCGCATGCACACACACCTATACTGTCCAATATAAACACACACACAGACACGGTGAAACCGAAGGGAAGTTATAGAGTACAGGTAATTTTCCAACAGAGTGGGTGTCAGATAGCACAAATTTGCACACAGGTGGAGCTGCATTTTACTATCCATCTGACTCACACAAAACACTTCCCCTTAACAGCAGATAACTTTCATTGGTTTATACCACACACTAAACCCCAAGTCAACAACTGCATGCCATGAATGCTCACTCAAAGCTCAAAGGGTAACACCTTGCTGCTTTCTGATAAGGACCATGGCAATGAATAGGGTCCCCCCTTTGACATCTCATCCGAAGTATGGAACCTCCTACAAGACAGTGTCAGGACAATCGTTCTTTGGTTTGGAGGGAATAGCTCCCCCTCCTGGACTGCAACACCACTTCCTTTCACTCCCTACTTTAAAACCAAAATAAAATGTAACTGCTTTTTCCCCAAGAGAGCGATGGAAAAAGCATGCAACACTTTAAAATGAGTGTCATGATGACAATCTGTCTGATAGTATTCAGATTGCCAGTAGTGGCTGTGGGTCAGTGGCATTCTGAAGGTGTACTCTTTACCATCAGTCACGTGTTGAATCCTTTCACAGAAAAGGGATATATTGTCACCTATAAAATTAACTTCACCAAAAAAACAAAATTCTCCCTGAACCATTAACAAACAGCTGAAATCCTTACTCGGAACTCAAAATATTCCTATTATAGCTGAAGACAGAATTTTAACAAAAGACAAGTGTATGAACACAGACAATTTAAAGAACCTATAAGAATTAAACAATAAAATCTAATAAAATATATTATATTATAAAAACAGTAATAAAATACAAAAACACCTTTCCAGTTCTGGGTCTTACATTCAGTCGAGTAAAATATTTTTCGACTGTTTTTGTTATTTGACAACCGCTGAAGTGCAAGTCATAATACTGCCCTCAAAAACAGTTACCATGCAGCTTACCATAAATATAAAACGCACATTAGAGGTGCAGGCTCCAGACTCTGTGGACGGGGCCTGCCCTATTTTTGGACCAGGAGGAGAATTCACCCTGAGACAATTACAGCTGTAGCTATCTGTCCCAGACATCAATCTGTGTCAACACTGACAGCTGCCTGTCTACGTTACTCATTTCCCATCATTCCTTGGAGCTAATAAAGTCAGTAGAAAAGTGTTTTCAATGCTGTGGAGCTGCAGTTAACCTCATGATGAGAGAAACAAGGGGGAAAGGGGTGCATATCCAGCTGTAATTCTGCCCCTCTTCCAGTTCTGACATGCAGGAAGACATGGGTCCACGTGAAACACTTAGAATGAAGGTTATGAAAAGGAGTTTATGTTTGTAACTTTCTGAAAAGCCACAGGGCAACAATTATTTTTGGATTATCTAACTGGGCGAAACGAAGTGAAATCTTTTTTTTAAATGTTTTCCAAACTGCAGTGGAGAAAAGTATTCACCTTTCAGAAGAGAGCTGCATTGTGGTCATCTCCACATTTCCTGTTTTTCTACAGGCAGACAGAGGCAGACTGGTGGGAGGAGAGTTAGGAAGGTCTGAGGTGCTGGGAAGTGTGTGGAGGCGGAATGAAGCCAGCGTTCCGCTGCCTGACCTGCGCCCGTCAGCCGTCAGCCGTCAGCTCAGGGGCGGAGGTAGGGCGGAGCCTCATATGGCACAAATATGAATGATGGGACTGTTGTGTAATGTGTGTTCAGTCAGTCTTCCGTTCCTAAACTCTGCCAAGGTTCGGTTCATTGACGAAAAGATAAAACCTTAATTATGTTGTAAGACTGGCGCTATAGATAGTTTATTAAAAAATTAATAAGAATGTTGTACAATCAAAATTTGACTCATTTATTACAAGACTTGAAAGTGTTAAATTCACACAAGGTGAGATGGTACTCTGTTCACAGATGAATCAAACCCTGGAGGGTAACATGAGCCCAGCGTGTGTGAAGAGGACGACATGCACCCCCTCCACCCCCCCCACCCCCCCAGCTACAGGATTGTATTTCAGACACTGCTGCTCCCAGAATGTTTCTGCCCCTGACAACAGCTGCGGCCGCAGCCAAACGGGGTGTCAACAGGGTTGGGGAGGGGGGGGTCTGGATATAGCTGTGTCACATGAGGCCTCCAGGTGTCTGAATCAGCCAGCTGTCCTTACATGGAACCCACTCTGTTCCAACATTAGACTCCCCCTCACTGTTCCCCCACAATACCCGCCCCGACGTTAGGCTACTCCCCCTCACTGCACCCCACAATACCCGCCCCGACGTTAGGCTACTCCCCCTCACTGTAACCCCACAATACCCGCCCCCACGTTAGGCTACTCCCCCTCACTGCACCCCACAATACCCGCCCCGACGTTAGGCTACTCCCCCTCACTGCACCCCACAATACCCGCCCCCACGTTAGGCTACTCCCCCTCACTGCACCCCACAATACCCGCCCCCACATTACGCTACTCCCCCTCACTGTAACCCCACAATACCCGCCCCCACATTAGGCTACTCCCCTTCACTGTTCCCCCAAAATACCCGCCCCCACATTAGGCTACTCCCCTTCACTGTTCCCCCACAATACCCGCCCCCACGTTAGGCTACTCCCCCTCACTGCACCCCACAATACCCGCCCCGACGTTAGGCTACTCCCCTTCACTGTTCCCCCACAATACCCACCCCCACATTAGGCTACTCCCCCTCACTGCACCCCACAATACCCGCCCCCACATTAGGCTACTCCCCTTCACTGTTCCCCCACAATACCCACCCCCACATTAGGCTACTCCCCCTCACTGTAACCCCACAATACCCACCCCCACATTAGGCTACTCCCCCTCATTGTACCCCAATCACACCTGCACCCACATTAGACTCCCCCTCACTGTACACCCCCATAGTACCTCTCCAACATTAGTCAACACTCCAGACTAATCCCAAATTGACCTCACTATACCCTGATCCCACTGTATCCACCCTTCCAATGACACACCACTCCAAATAACAAATGACCCTGCCACTCCAAAATCACCCCAGCAGCAAGAAGAGTGCTCCACCTTTCTGTGGGCCTTGTCAGATGAGGGAAGGTGGCTATACAAATAGCCAACACAATGAAACAATGCTCCTGAACACACTGCACCACTTTAAAAGGCCAGTCCTCACAAAGTCCTCATTTTTGAAAAAAAGAATTCATGACCATACGACACAAACGACTCCTATTTCTTCAGTCAGCCTCACAGCATAACAAATTATACAAATGACTCAGCATGTGGTCATACATGTCCCAGTCACACAGGTTGTGTCTTGTGGCTAGGGTCACACCTTCCACAATGGTTATCCATGCTATGACTGAGCCTCTAGCCACAGTCTGGTCTTTGACGGCTGGAACATGGTCTTCCCAGCCACCGGAGCAGTGGGCACTTAGCGGGCACATCTTTCCCTTTCCTAGAGGCCCTCTGGTTCTCCGCCAGCTCTCCAGGGCTCCAGTGGAAAGAATTCTTTGGCAGTGGCCTCAGCAAGCCATAGAAACAGACGTGGGGAGGGGGGTGACTCGTCAGCCTCCAGAACTAGAAATCTGCTGGCGACCTGGCTCAGGGCCCAACAGCGCCCCCAGGATTTAAAGCCACATTCCACCAAAAAATCCAGCATCTCCTGCACCAATTCCCAAACACCATTTCCTCACTAACAGTTAACACTGGAAGGATATCAGACACTCAGACAGCCCGAGAGTTTCTCCCCTGTGAATGCCACCACCATTATTGCAGTGACTAGCTACAGTAGGGGATGTACAGATGGGTTTCGATAACTTGGCCAGCAAGACTAATTCACTCTGACCAAACTGCTCTACAGACTATACGAACGGTAATAGATTCATGTACAGTCAACACTGAGGGATTCCTCATTGGGATGAGTCTCCCCACTGCGCTGATGACAATTCCTGTTTTCAGGAGTCAGCGCCATCCACACAAATCGCCAATCACTTACAAATAGGGCTTACAACTCAACAATTTTAATATCTTTTCTTAAAATCCAAGTATTGCAAAAGGGGAAATAACAATTAATACATTTTCTTTCTCAGTTAAATGTGCCTTTAAGCTTCTCTGGAGAAACAGAAATACAGAAACTCCTCAACCCTCAGGGGAGGTGCAAGGCGCTGGGTTCTGGGTTTACCTGAAAAGTGTTTGTTCTATAAATATTGGATATGAGTGTTTATGTGCCGGGATCTGATGGGAGGGCAGTGTAGAAGTGACAGCATTGTATAATCTGAAGAGCAGCGTCTCCAGGTCCCTTTCCACTCTATTTCTGTCACCAGCTTGAGAAAGTCTGCTGTGTGAAGCTTTCAGATGTTCTGATAACATAAGCATTCCTCACAATGCACGTGCTGCAACCTTCCAAGCCAACAGAGTTCAGATTTTCCCCAATAACACTGTCCATTTATGGCAATGGCAGGTCGGGCTGCCCACCCATCTCACTTCCCAGCAGCCACTGCAACATTAAACAAACAAAATCTACACCCCCTCTCGCTCAGGGCTGTGGCCTCAGCTGCTCTTCACCAAAATGCTCTCTCTGGCTTCTATCACTTTTCCAGTCATGTGCTGTTTTCATGATGAAGACAAAGGGGCTTAATGTGTGGGATAACAGGCTGATTGTGTCTTGCGGTGCCCGTCCACAGCACTGACAGGAGGTCATCAGAGCTCCAGTGTTCTCAGTGGCACTGACCGGCGTGCAGCTCACACTAACAGCAGCACCCGCTTTCACACCCACCAATGATTCAAAGATGTAGCCTGCGGTGTTCGGCCCACGTCAGCTCCCTGCGCAATTTCACAGCCCTTCACATGGTAGTCCTCCCGCTCGCCCACCCCCAGCTCCGCAGGGAAATAACTTCACACCTGTGTGCTTTGTGGCGGTACAAAATTTTCACTGTTTCCTGGAATTAGAAAGACACACGTGGCTAGCAACCCTCTGGGAATATGGGAGCACTAATTCATTGCTTCCATTTCAAACCTATTGAGTGATCACTAGTGCCCAAGTCTGTCACACAAAGGCATAGAGGAATGCAGACTGGACAGAGAGAGGAGCAGAGAAACACAGAGAGACAGAGGGGCACAGGGTTGAAAGAGAGAGGAACGCAGGCTGAGGAGGGAGAGAGAAGCACAGGCTAGAGAAAGAGAGAGAGAGAGAGAGAGAGGAGCACAAGCTGAACACGCAGAGAGAGAAGGGCTCAGGCCTGAGAGGAGCACAGGCCAGAGAGAGGAACAAATGCCAGATGCAGCACAGAGATGGCTGGTTTAGGGCTCTAATGTGATCACCGCTCCATTATAAACCAACATCAAAACTGCAACAGTCCTAGTACCCACTACCCCAACAGCCACACAACAACGTGACAGGGAACCACCCCTTCTCCGTGCTCCTGTCTCTCATTCACAGCCATATATTCCCCTCAAGACCAATTAGCCCTAATTCACTTACAGCAAGCAGGGGACACACTGGCCTACAGGGATTAACTGACCCAACCAGCTCAAGAGCACAGCTGTGGGAGGGGCCTGTGTTTGAGTGACAACACTGCCTGCTGTAGTCCGGATCACTGGAGTTTGTTCACGCTAAACACCACTTTGTTGAACAACATGTAAGCAGAGATTGTAAGAACATGAAGACAGTCACTCCATATGCTATTCTGGGCCTGAAACAAACACACATTCTACATGGCCAGAGTATCCTTCTATGCTAAGAATGGAAATTGGGCAGGTAGGGCTGCTGAAAAGTACTGTATCATTACAGTTATAGAGTCAAGGCTTTATCTCAGACCAAAGAAAAAGCTCTTATGACAAAGATGCTGTGGTTTGTGTGTGCATTGGTCCACTTTATTCTGTCAATAAAAGACTTCATGAGCATGTGATTTTGTCAACACCCTCCCATAAAGGCCACCAACCATGCCATCTGAGACCCACCCAGCTAGAGGTTGAGCCAATATGATGTCATTTCCACACACATGCATTAGTTAAGAAAGCACATTATATAAAATGTGTAGGATTTGAAAGACTATTGTTTACGCTTTCTGAAGAGCAGATAACTGCGCTGTCTTGGGACAGGTGAGGTTTGTGCTGCTGACCGCTCCACGGGCTGCATTCCAAACACATGCATCCCCTTACTGACCACAGCAGAGACCCCAATTACACCTTCACAACTAACTCAAAAGAGTGGAGCAGTCCTCAAACCTGGTATTTCATGCAGCAGTTCATTAGGCCAGGTAAACTGTCATTTACAAATAATGACCCAGTTAAGTCAAATGCTGGCACAGCTATTTATGCACGTCCTAAACACAAAACTATTGAAACTTAAACTTCAACCTCAACCCTGCACCCGGGCTGAACTTACAGCTAAATAGCAAAGAGGCATAAATAAGAAGCTACATCACGTATTAAATCAGAGTGATGAGAGGAAGGCTGTGAGGCTGTCCGCAGCAGAAGGAAACAAGCTGTTCTCTCAGGCTTCTGTGTTGTACATACACCGGATCATTTCTGTGGGTACGCCTTTCACAAATCACCGCACTGCCCTGCTGGTGTGCACAGATTGTGCCGATAGAGGGGTTATCTGCACCAGCTGACACGCCGCACTGCTGCCCCAGCAGAAACTGTAGAGTGGAACATTCAACACCGGACAGTGCAGCAGTCAATGACGGGAAGAGCCCCCTGGTGGCGAAGCCTGTTTCCTGCACTGAGTAAATCCTGTTTCCAATATTAACCCATTCACGAGGGCATATTACCTAACATCTCCCAGAAACATACAAAAAAATCAGGGTGAGGTAATTCCACCATAGAAGGCCCTGGGGTTTTTGAACACTTTTAAAATGCTGTATTTTACTTGATTTTATGCATTCTATGTATTCCATGTTTTACCTTTATTTTTTACTTTATTTTATTATGCATACTAGGTATTCTAATTTCACTTTTATTTATCATTTTGTTATTTTTATTTTCCATCTTATTTTACATTAATTATGGCACTCTATCCCTGTTTCTATGTTCATTCCATGTGAAGCACTCGGTGCATGTAATTTCTTTGTTGTAAAGCACTTTGAGCTGCATTTCTTGTATGAAAGGTGCTATAAAGTTTATTATTATTATTACTTGACAACAGACTGTCTATGTATCTCTTTATCTTAGTTATCACTTATCTCTGGACATTTGACATCATGATAGCTTATAATTATGATGATAATAAGAGATTCTAAGCAAGGTGAATCCAGATGTGTCGAATGACATTGTGACACTTGCAATGTCAATTGCCTGGGAAGGTCCGATCCCATAAGACTGATTAACCATTAACCTACCTGCAGGTCTCTGTGGAGCTATGCAGCCATGGAACCTAAATGTAGATACTTTTCATCATTCAGAAACCAGACTGTGGGTCAAGTCTTCCATTGTATCACAAAAGCATGGACATAGTCTAATCTCAGTCTGTCCTTAACACTGTGTTACTTTCCAGTTATGCAACATGATGGGTTCAGCAGTGGGTGAGTTTACTGAAATGTTTTGTAATTACTGACAAAGAGACTCGCTTAAATTAGGAGATTCAACTTACGAATGAACACAAGAATCCTGAATAACCTCTAAATTACTCTTCATACGCCGAAACCCCTTTACTATCAGGGCACACTCACGCGTAGGCCTACATCAAACGCACACACACATCAGTCAATCAACAATTACAGACAGATTTTAAGGTTTGACGAATTTAGGTTATTTAGGATTTGTGCTTATAATTTCTTTATGGCAACAAAATATTAGCTGTGGGCTAGTTTACCTGCTACTACCACCAATGGTATAAACTAGAAAGCGAGTTCGAGTACCTCACCGAATCTTGAAAATCTATTTATTTAGCCTAGGACACATAACAGACTGTCGGAGATTCCGCTTGGCTCAGGGTCTTAAATCGAGTGACATCGCTGTCGTCTTGTCGTTTTGCTTATACATTGTAACATGCTGGCGAATACATCTCAGACATTTAGAACTGACGCAGCGAGCTCTAAAAAGACATGCGTGCATAAGCTCGCCTGTGGCTCACAGCATACATAGTTACGTCGCTTAGCTAATGGCCACAGCGCGTAAATGGCTCATTTTAGAAATCGACATCTCGTTTCAACGCCTAATTTCTCCAAATAGCAAAGGAGTCAATGTGAACGATCTAGTAGATCTCGTTGCCTCGTTTTTGTTGTTTAGAACATATGAGTATTCGTGGCTAGCTGCCGGGCCAAACGTCTTTACACACGGACTACCTATAAAGGCATACCAACGAAGAACAACTAGCCTAGCTACACCTCGCATGCCGCTGTCGCTCATGCGCTACTAGTCTAAAATGAACATGTGGGTAGCCAGCTAGTTAGCTATCTAGCGAATACTGTATGATGAACAACGCCAAGGAATGCGTTTAAATACAACCCGTCGTGGGATCAATGTAAACCAATAAGGCAGCGTGGCGAATTAAAAAGCTACATCATTACTCATCTGAGAGCTGAGCAGCCAACTACGTCGATATTTTGATTTGAGTGAAGCGCATTCAATAAATCGAAAAGGTAACAAAGTTGCTCTTTCTACTAGCCTGCTATGTACTGTGCGCTGAGATTCGATCTGGGACCATATCGAAATGAGCTTCCCATTGAAAGGACAATAATCCCTTAAACGGTGTTCGCACATTTCCTATTAAAAAACGTAGACGCTAGCCATAGTACCCGTCATCGCCTGTAACTATTTATTCCTGCCTTTAAATTATACGCAGAGATACTGAGCAGAGAGATGCACTGTAAAGAAGCCATTACTCCACTTACCAATGCGAAAAACGGGACACGGAAAGACGTGATATTCCTCTTCCTTTCACAGAACCTCTCCTGTGGATCTCACCTCGCGTGTCTGAGTGAGACCGCCCAAAATGTCTGATTCGTGCGTGCTCCGAAACGCTCCTTTTAATAAAACAACCGTGTTGTCCTAATGCCGTTTCAATCTGGCGACAGGAGGATCACAAGGCAGGAACGCGTCGTTTACCAGGATGACAGTTTGAAAAAAAAAGAAGAAGGAAGTACGTGTGTATGCCTAGTGGTCACTTCATCAGGGCGTGCATTTAATCCGGAGACGGACCATATTCGTCAGCCTCGTAGGGATGGAACCATTCTTCTGTAGCAACATTTTAGACACACCAAAAATGTAATAATATGGAGACCAAGCCCACGTGGTAAACTGAAATGGGCTCGTGAGGAAGAAAGACCCCACGTAATTATCGGTCTTGCGAGGGCTCAGCAAAGCTATAACACATGATTCTGAGAGTAATTATATTTAAAGGAAAATAGTAATTTATTTAAGTTATTACGGTGAAGCAGAATATAACGCGACACATCCCCGTTCGTGAACAAGCTCTAGCTGTAGTTGCATTAAATAGCCTATACAACTTTTTTACATTTCCTATGGGAAGTCTATAATTGTGTAATATAATACCCACCGTTGATATCTTATAGGTAGTGGTGTTAATTTACAGATTGTTTGTTTAAAATAAACTCATGGTGTTTAAGAGTTTACCTAGTTTAAAAGCACTCCAGCCACGTGCTTGCATAGTGGGCATAAAAAGAAGTTACGTAACTGCGTATAGAGTCAACACGAGAAGGGGTGGGAAGGGCAGACAGTTCTGGCATTTACGCTTGTCCCTCTCACGAAGCGTTTTTTTTTTCACTTGTTCACAATGTCAGCATTAAGGTAATTGATTAATCTTAACCAGAAATAGTGTGGGAAATTAGTCTGTAGAGAAGTTTGAATGCATATCCGAAAATAAGACTGATTGATGCAGTACATTTTTGTATAATTAAATAAATCTGTCCGATAATTTAAACCCTTTTAGCCTCTATGGCGACCATATAGCTTTTCTAAAAAGGCTGGTAAATATGGTCAGATATCTCAACCCGGTAACTACAAACCTGTTGGGGAATCTGTGAACCTTAATACATGTGTCTGAACATTTCACCACATATTGTCCAGTCATCTCCGAATATCCCCGAATAGATGGATAATCGAATTCTAGCCTCTACAGTCACACGAGTGTCACGCAGTTAAACAATGAGTTTTCTAAAGGTAAAACAACAATTATATATATAACAAGTATATATATCACTACCATTCAAACCTGTTCACATTAATTCTTATACATGTACTTCCCCATAAGTCTGATGTAGCATTATAGATAAGTGTGCAAACGAAATACAAGCTGGCATAACACTTATTCATTCTCCATTATTTATTTTTTATTTTTTTATGGTTACAGTGGTGGCCCTGTCAGGAGAAGTGCTCAAGAATGTCTTTCCACTACTGTGAGACAAGAAGTCCATTAGGCAAGCATAAATCCAAAGCTAACAGCTGTAGTTCTCCAAAGCAATCTGGCATCATCAGGACACAAATTGTCACCTGTACAAAAATGACTTTCATGTCCAGGTATAGAGAAGTCTCTTCTGACTTCTTTAATCAACAAAAAAGGCTATTTAGATTTGATCTGAATGATAACTGAAAGATTGTCTAATAGTCCCAAAGGTTAAGCTCATGGTGAGAACTGTGCAAGAGGCTGTTGTCAATGTGTTAAACTGAATGGTATCTCTAAAATATTTCAAATTATGTTCCATAAGATGAGCTCATTTACATATGCAACCCCCCTCCCCCCAAAATATTAACATGAGACTTGACATAGGCAATTTATTATGCTCTTTTTTAATGAAGATAAAAATGATTTCCATTGACTAGTTAAGTTTTACTTTTTATAAAGTGACATTCATTGGAAACAGCATTACATATTGTCCTGAAATTTGGTGCTCTTTATATTTTCCTCTTTAGTGTTTTCTAGATAAAGATACATCAAAATGTCTTCAACTGATCAGTCAAGTTACAGTTGTCTTAATTTCCATGTTTGTAATAAAAGAGTATTTATTGCAAAATATTTTAGCAAAAGCATATTTCAGCTTTTGGTATCCCGTGCTTAATCAAAGCCAAATGTGACTTTGTCACTTGATACATTTGAGACGTCCTATTGACTTGTTTTGATGTTTTTGGCTGCTCCATGTAATAGAAAAAAATGGTTGTTTGAAAAGTAGCATAGCAGAAACTTGCCTGTATAAACTTGTACAACCAGCACTGAGGCTGTATATGTTGTTCATCATCATTTTACTAGTTTAGTCAGGATAGTCCTCTCAGTAAAAGTGTTCCTGTTTTCTAGGGAGTCCTGGGCTCCATACACAGAGAAACAAAGACATAGATCTGGTTAGGCTATAGTCATCAGTTTTACACAAGTTCTAACCAAAATTTCATTCAATTTATAAAACAAATTACTCAGATATACAGCAATAATAACAATACACTTCACAGATTACTGTAACATTGCATGGTGCAAATTTGCTAATGGCTGCGACCCCTGGTGGTAAACATTGTTACTGCGGAACCCTCTTACTCAGTGAATAGGCTATCTCTCTCTCTTCAGGACGTCTTCTTCCTGCCACAGCCAGACAGCAAAAACGTGGTGGAAAGGCACATCTCACAGACTGACACACTCCAACTGCAATAATCCATCAAAAGAATATCATTGCAGTTTAGGCTTCTGTAAATTAATTAAGCATCCATAAATTACTCTTTCAAAATCACTTTTAATGTGCAGAGCTCTCATGACAAGACATTCATCAGAAGTTCAGTGAAGTAAATGAGATTTACAGTACAAAAACTTCAAAAAGGCCCCTTCATTCATTTCAGTATTCTGTCTATATCTCTGCTAAGAGCTTTTGTTGGGTGCCCAAATTTTTCAATTTTTGCATATAATTTAAACATTTATGAAGCAAGCTGAGTAGCTGTGTGAACTGAGGAAGGCTGGCTGGACTAGACTACGCTGTTTCTCAAAATATTACATTACATTACATCATTGGCATTTAGCAGACTCTCTTATCCAGAGCGAATTACATCAATTACAGGTTTTTTTTTTCAATGTTATCTATTCATACAGCTGGATATTTACTGAGGCAATTGTTGGTTAGGTACCTTGCCAAAGGGTACAGCAGCAGTGCCCCTGTGGGGGGATTGAATTGGCAACCTTTCGGTTACAAGTGCTGCTTCTTAACCACTATGCTCCCCTGCTGATGACAATAATATCCTTTTTTACTTTAAAAACTGTACAAGTGCCCTACAAACTAGGTCTCAGATTAGCTGAGCTCACTTACAGAGGGCACACATGCAGGCCACACCATGCATGCTACAATTACATTTCACTCAGGAAGCATAACCTCAGATTAAAACAAAACTGCAGTCTCACACAACCAGAACCACAGCCTTATACAACTCAAACAACAGCCTAATACAACCATAACCACAGCCTTATACAACTCAAACAGCCTATTACAACCAGAACCACAGCGTCATACAACTCAAACAACAGCCTAATATAACCAGAACCACAGCCTCATACAACTCAAACAACAAATTCATTCATACAAAACCAAAGCCTCACATATCTAAAACCTCAGCATCACACAACCAGAACCACAGCCTCACACAACCAGAACCACACCCTTATACAACCAGAACCACAGCCTGACATTAACCAGAACTGCTGTTATAGCCTTTAAAGCTTGATATTAAAACTAAAAGTAGACCATTCAGGTTGCAAGTCAGCTGCTCACTTGGATTTAAATACACTATATTTATTCATTCAGCATATTTACATTTAACAGAAAATTATTGAAATTATTTCCTTGATTATTTGTATTTATCCATAACCCTATCCCTAAACCTAAACTAAACAGTTAAATGTTTTTAACAGAGCAATTTGTATGTGTAAGTGTTTGAAGTTTAGCACAGTTTTGCTGGAACCATGCTTCCATATGTATCTGAAATATAGCACATCAGAATTTTCCATATGGACAAGCAGCTGCTTGTCCTGATGGAGGAACTGGTCTGTACTACAATAGTCGTGTTTTTGAGTTCCGGAGGGACGAGTTTCTCCTGCTTTGGCACATTAAGGGTATGCCTGGCTCTGCCGCCCATGCTGTCAACATAAATCTGCCTGTCAAGTTGCCTGTGTCACGCCCATTTCTCACAAAAGAGTCATAATGGCATGAGCTCTGGATTATACACCCTTATCACCATAACAACCAGACTTTTACATGAAAAAGTATCAAATAATATTATTTATTCTATCATATGTTAGCTGTGTAAGAAAGATTTCTTTATGAATTCATTAATGGTATAATCATTGACAAACTGATACACCTTGTTGTTCTTCTGCGAATATGGGAATTTGTTTGGACCATTATGATGTTTTGACTGTCACAAACTGTACATTGCAAGATGAGTCATAAGTCAAACACATTGATTACTCAATACAACAGAGTCAGTCTGAAGTTTATGGGCTTCTGCTGTTCTCATGAGAATGTCTTGTTTATGGGGCATAAATTTATGTTTGTTTCCCTCATTTCATAAGCAGGCACTTATATACTTTATGTGAATCCAATGTGCATTGTGGTTTGGTATACTACTAAACAATAAGAGACATGCTAATGAATATTGCATTTCTAAACTGCTGGATATATTAAGATGCAAAATGAGCATGTGTTGGTGACACTCCTTGAGGAAGGGTTCAAAGTGAAGATTGTAAGGTAGGTCACTGTTATACAGTGGTACTGGTACTTTTGATAGTCTGATTATGATAACATTATCTAAGACCTTTGGTTTAAGAGAATAATAATAGATGTTTCCAAACTCCTGTTAGTTTTACTATATTTATGAAAGCAATACTGTAACACACCACAGCTTAAATTCCTGTTTTCAGTAGGTTTCTCACAGACCTGAGCAGTGTTGCCACAATGGCTACGTTTAATATTTTCTGAGGAGATGGCAAAGACGCAATGGCACATCAAGTGCAATGGTGTTTATTGTTCCCCAAACTCTGGTGCAGATATAGCAACGTCTACAGTGCAGACATACAAACAAAAATCTGTTAGCCTACTAAACTTTCGCTAATATGCAGAAACACGTACGGAGAGCCAGTCAATCCTCTCATCCAACTACTCCCCTTACTCCTCCCCCCAGGACCGTTCTCACATCCCTTCTCTAGGTGAAGCCCCTTCCACCGGAACCTCCGATCACAGTTACAAGGACGACACAAAAACCCGGAAGATGTGGCTTAAAACATACGTAAGCACATTTAAATCAATTTGTCACTTAAAACAAACCCATTTCACCCTTTCAAGGGCGCAAAAAACCGATAACGTCACCAACACAGCATACTTTTGTCTCGCTACAACCAGTTTCTGCGTACCACGCATGTGCAAGCATACACAGGCATGATAGAGACAGCCTATCAGTTTCGGGTCCTTTCTTCTTAACCTAAAAAGATCCGGAAGGGAGAACAAATGTCCATGTTTAGATGATTAGATAGAGAGAATAATTGTTTGTTTAGACCTGTCCTTTCATGCGATATTCTTGGGTCCGTTTGCTCAGACCTTCTTTTGCGAATTTTTCGAGAGTCCAATTTAACCACAGCGACATCGCAAACTCATCCGTTTTTACTGTATGAGTGAAGGATTCTCACGCAGTCACGAAACCGTGGTAACATTGGACCGAATGGTTCCAGTATGTTTTAATTAGAGTTGCACAGAAATTGACAGACATCTTTGCATGTACATTCATTCGTTTAGCAGATACGCTTATCGAGAGCGAATTAAGAAAAGCTTGCGGATGGATTTCAGGTTTCACAGTAGTCTGAATCACCGTGCAATTTTATTTGCTTATTAAGCAACAGTTGTCAAGAGTTAGAAAAACAACAGCCTTTCATACCAATCACCAATAAAACTAGGTGACCAAGTTACTAGATAAGTGACTGCCATTCGCTACAATATCATTTGGCCACTGAGGTCAGTTATACGCAATATAACAATTAAATTATTGCATGACGGAACCGTTTGTAAACTGGAACTGTAACCAGAGTTACTTCCTGCAAGTTAGTTTAATTTTAGCTGTGTCCTTTCCCTCAAACTGAGCTCGTAATTAATGGGATTGATCGCACTTTGTAATTACCATGTAAAATTTTAGATATAAGCGTTAAAATATCACTGTTAGAGTAATGATTTCCAGCTGTCACAGGTTTAGAGTTTCATGTAGAGTCATGTATGATTTTTGAGTCACATGTGTACCCACTGGACTAGCCAATATTACGGTACTGCACTTCTAACCAGATGATGAAATGTTAATGAAAATGCTACCAATGTACTAGCAGGGTTTAACTTAGAGGGATTTGTACAGTTGGGGTGCTGCTGGAGGCCCACCACAGTCCCCCCTGCCACACCACTGTCCCTTTCCTGGATTGGGCAAACAGCCCTTTGGGAGAGGTAGTCTGCTGTCACATTGTGCCTCCCTGACTTGTGACAAATGTTGAAAAAGAAAAGCTTCGGTGGCAGATACCACCAAATGACTTGAGGGCTCTGCTCCGTTTTTCATTAATATTAAAGCTTTATGATCAGTTTCAAGGTCAAACTAATTTCCTAGGAGACAGTAGCACAAGCTATCCAATGCCCATGCCATAGCCAGGCATTCTTTTTTTCATGATCAAATACCTGGCCTCTCTAGGGAGCAGTGTGTGTGTGTGCACATGCATTCAGTGCTGGAGACACCATCCTCCTGCCATAAAAACTAATCAGGCATGGGAGGCATATGCCACCATCACATTTGTCGACACCTGCAATGTATGCATTCTGGACATTCTGTGTGTGTTAGAGTGTATATTTCATCCTGCTTCCCTGTAGCTTTGTCAGGATCCTATTGATGTAGTGCATGGCTGTGCAGGGCTGCCTCCACGTGGTAGTGTGGTAGAGAGGGGAGAGATTCATAAACAGCTGATTCTTTACCCTCCTTCGATCTGTGCTCAGGGAGGACTTTGGCATGCTCAATCTGGCCACTGATCTGAGATTAGTGTTGTTGAGAGCAGTAGAATGTGAATGAAATGTAAATTGTTGGGATTTTCTGGATTGTTTGCAGGAATCATGCAGCCGGGCCTCTGCCATATTCTGATGAAACAGGAGGACATTCATGTGACTGGGACCCCCCAGGGGGGAGGTAATCAGGTGTGACATTGGCCAGGTGCTCTTTCGGAATGCCTGCCTGCTGTGGAATTCCAGATGGCTGCTGAATGCCCCTGGGTACATGGGGACTGTTTACTATCCAGAGCCTTTTTTAGTCCTGTCTGTGCACAGTGTTTACCCACAGATTTCTCAGTACACAGCATTTATGCACAGATTTCTCTGTTTAGCTCTGTCTCAGAGCATCATGTGACAAAGATCTTCCAATACAGCAAAAGCAGGACATATCACATCTTAGAATCTCTGATATGCTAATCTTTTAACCCTAGACTGGCCAGTTTAGGTCGAGCATTGAAGTGTAACCCTCCAAGGCTAAAGTGTCCCTAAAGTAAGCCCCACCTGCAATAACAACTAATAATAACTCTAAAGCAGTTAGCTCACAGTGTATGCCCACATTCCATTCAATTAACTGATGCATAAAGACACCACCTGTAATCTGCTAAAAGACACATCATGAATTGTGGGCCATCCCACAGCCACCTTTCCCCCTGAAGGCAACCCCCCCCCCCCCAAATCCCTCGAGAATTAAGTATAATTACATGGTTAACATTCTAGCATTCATAAATAAGGTATCACATGATAAGCAGGAAGGCTGACACTTTGTGCATGAACTCCTAGTGCTGCCCAACCTTCATGCACCTAATCTTAGCTGGCCAACACTGAAACTGGGCTCTGAAACTGATTGGGCTCTGGAAATTTGACCCTACAAACACTGGGTCAAACACACTATCAACAGTAAACCCACCATCCGTGGGTCCCTCTCCTCCCACAGAGGAACTGCTGGGTCAGTGGGTTCCCACCTCCAGATCTCCTGTCTCCTGTCAACAGGCCAGCCACTCCATCCCCCAGTTACAGCTCCCCAGTGTCACATACACTTGCCTTCACTGAACAAAATAATTGCTTACTGTTACTGTTCAGGCCACTCCCACCACTGCACACTGAATACCACTTTCCTAGCTCTTCTGGCTCCAGCTCACTGTCAAGCAATCTCCCTCTGAACTCCATCATTGCCGGGTTTCTTTGGTTTGGCTCGTGGTGCTTGTCTCTGACCCCACTCCAGTGACCACACACAACACTGTTTATTGCTTTGCTAATTTAAATTATGGAGGCATGAATCTGAACAGGGCAGAAGATATGTTTTCATTAAATTCATCTACACCGCACCCAATTTTCCCATGAATGCACCGGACAACAGTGCAGTACATTGAAGTTATAAGTTCAAATCCATGTCATACAAGGAATTTTATGTGTACAATTGCAACAAAGTAAATGAACCAATTAATGAAAAAAAACTGTTAAATTAACAGTGCTGTCACAGTCTTACCTTTGTTTTCTCCACATGAAATGTTCACATCAAACACATCAACCCAAACTCTGGTATAACCAAACATATTTAATGTAACCCAACTGATCTGTTAGAATTAAAAATATTTCATGCAAAATACACAAAGGCACTCTAATGTTACAACATTAAATAATGTTATGTAATTACATAATTACTGCTGGTGAGTGGCCTTTACTTAAATTTGGAGTTAATCAGGAAAAATGATGAGAAACAGGCTCAGGATTATTATCAGTATAAGGGTCAGTCCTCTGCCTGTTCTATTTCCCACTGCTTACTGGTAAATACAGAGTAGGAAAGGAACAGCTTTGGTCATGTTTAGACATAACATACTGTTTATGATATGAGGTTATAGTTGTTCAGTTCTAGTTATGCATTCCCAGTGACTTCATTAACAAAGTAGTTTCCTGCATTCCCTAACCGTGCTTCCTACCATGCCATAAAGGTCTTTATCCAAGGAAACAAACATTTAAAAAATGTTAATGAGATTAGTTAATAACCTGCTTTCCTTTTCCAAATCTTGATTTTAGGGCTTACGTTGAACAGGGTTCTGATTATTGCACAGGAATGTTCAAGGTTACAGGCAGTGTGTGCAAACTTTATCCATAAGCAGAGAAGAAAGTCAGATATGTCACTTCCAATCACATACCCATGTTTCATTATACTCAATGGACACTTTTTAATACTATGACTGTAGAACTTTGTCCTGTTTCTGTGCAGCGAGGAGCACAGGCAGATAAAATCACCAATAAAGAGTAACCACAGCAGAGAAACCCAAACCCAATCTGTAATATTTCTCTTACGTGTTTTGATATTGCTGGATGGAGCAGGATATAGGTTCATGAAAGGTGCCATGCATTCACAACTTTTTTTCTGATAGAAAATCTAGGAGAATGCTGACAAGACAAGGATGCACAGAGCACAGTCTGACCACATAAATCTGGCAGCACACTATATCCCTGTCTGTCAGAGCCTGAAAGAGTGGCATTATTCATTAACAGAATTCTGTTGGTATTGTTTCAGCTTTTTTGCTGTTGTTGTTTGTTTTTTCCTGGTTGATTTCTTGTTCTACATTCTCTTGGTTGTTGTTCTGACAACAAGTACTCTGTATGTTAGGCTGATAAAGAGATAAAAGCACGGCAACCATTATTAAATCAAAGCACACTAAAGATAAATGTCCAAGGTCATCAGACAGATCAACAGATACTATTTACACCTTACCCCCTAATTAACTATGAACATACAATTTAACAAAAGAAATGTATTGGTCTGCTTTGTAGATTTTTAAAAGGAAATTTTGCACAAGTTGGCTTGGTGGATTTCTATTTACACTCATCTAATGTGATGTAAGAGATAAAGAGTATAATGTGATAAAAAACCAATAAAGTGCAAAACCAAAAGTGCCAAAAGTACACTATTATAATAAAGTCATAACACACAGGTGTAGTAAAAACTGGCAGCCAAAGGAGTGCTCTTCACTGAAGGATATGCATTTAGACAGAACTGCAAAACCGTGACAGTGTTGAGAGTCTAATACTGTTCAGTATTTATGCCTAGTATTTATGCCTATTAATTGACTAGTAACAACATAAATGAGTAGTGTGCAGCTGCTGGCCTCACTTTTTACAATACTCTAAATGCTCTTTCTCCATGCAGATGATATGGTCTTCCTGCCCTTCACAGACAAGGGGTGCGGCAGATAATGGCTCTGTTATAGCAGAACAGTCGTAAATTGACACTGACAGGGAATCTGGATAAGACTAGAATTATGATATTCCAGAGGACATCCTAATCTCAGTTAAACAGGAACTGCTTTATTACAGGCCACAGTGGTTCAGGTCTGCATCAGCTACAACTACCTGGGTCTATCAGTCAGTCCACCAGGGAGCCTCTGCCTGGCTGTGAGGCAAAAAGGGCCTTATCTGCCCAGTTGTTAAAAAACTGGATTTGGCAAAACCAACTTAAAACAATTTAAAAAATAAATCTGTCTCAAAATGTTGAACTTTGTAACAATCCCACTCTTCCTGAATTGGGTCAGGTCCCTCTCATATCTAAACAAAATATCAGCTAATTTTTTTGGTCCCATTTAACCCTAATATTTTATATAACAGAAAGTCTGATTAAATAACATCAGAACACCTCCCCAGAACAGTAAAGAACCAGCCAAAAGAACCAGTAACCTCCTGACCACCACCACCACCACCACCACCAAAGCACACACACACACACACACAAAGGGAGCTAATCCGTTATATTTTCGGTAAGCTTCAATGCCTCCTGCTGGATGCATAAGGAACCTTTCTTACCATTTCCACAATCATAAGAATTATAGATAAGGAAACTGTTTTACTAACCGTTTCTGCGCAAACACAGAATCAAACACACTCAACCACACGCACACCGACGTACGCTGACCACATGGGCGGTCGAGTTCTTGGTGATTGATATTGATATATAACTGAGGAACACTAAAAAGCGAGCATTGGGGGAATACTTATAATCACTATGAACCCTTGAATTAGGGCATTAGGGCATACAAGGACGTGGATGTACGGTATGCCAGATGCAGGAGAAAGACGACCTGCAGTCTAATTTAAAAGACCTCAATTTAGGCATAATGTTAAGGTTATGAGAGAAATGTATAAATGCATAAAAGACGCTCGACCCCGTGCAATAAAACTGTACAGATTGTCGTATCTGGGCTCATGGAAATCTAATACAAGATCATCAGCACCGTCTAGAATGACCACCCCGCTCCGTTATTGCAGCACGTCTCGCTACCAAAGATGAATATCTATGGTGTACCTCCGCGTATTCCACTCCCTCCTCCTCTGTGGGACTGCTAAACATGGCGGCCTCTGTCACACCGCTATGCTCCTCCTTCAAATTATACCGCGGTATCCTGGAGCCCTGCTGTCGAGCCAAAATTAGGACTTTCAGGAAGTGCGGGACCCATCGGAGACATTTCCATTCAACAGAACCGAGGTGAAAAATAACAGTTATTAGCTGCCAGATGCATATTTATCAGAGAGATGCACGGGACCTGCGGGAAAGCACGGTCACCGGTGACACTGGAAAGATGTCCGTCACGTGTCAGTAGTTTTAGTGTAGTATGGCAGGACAGGTGCACCAAAGTAGAGTTAACATCATCTGGTTATTTATTTTATATAAATACAATGCGCTATACAAATGCCCTATTTTTCGTGTGTTTGGTGTCCCCATAACTGAAGCATGTAGGGGTTTAACTATGGTAGCTAGCTATAGTAACTGTCTAACATCGAGCAAACGGGCTTCTCCGGACACTAACAGCGAGGGTCATATACAGCTGCTAGCTGGGCTGAACGGATAGCGAGATAGCTAGCTAGACAGAGCACATCAGTAGTATTAACCACATGTATTAGGTGATGCATAAGCCGGTCAAACTATTGCTACGCTGTGTGAGAATGCTTTTCTTGGAAACTATGTTTCTTAATATCTTGGGTAAATGTGTTACATTACTTGGCTCATTTTCCAATGTTGTGTTCTTAGGGTATAGCAATTCGTACCAAATCGTCACCCAGTCCATGATTCCCCTTGGCAGTTCCTTTGGTGTCTGTACAGTTAAATACCGTTTGTATCTTGCTGTTCAGTCATGCTGCTACAGTAATCTCAGGAACAGAACTGGCGCGACAGATCCACAGAGAAATAGTGCGCGATGTGGAGGACTGGGTTTCCCAGGGCAACAAGCGACCGCATCTTAGTGTCATCAGGGTGGGTGACGACCCAGCCAGCCGCACCTACGTCAGGAACAAAACCAAGGCTGCAACAGCACTGGGTGAGTTAGGGTCAGCTCACAGCACAAATACCATTCTATTACAAATACACACACACACATAACTATATAAATGTATATTTCATACCCTCTCTCACGCATACACACATTTACACACACAAACACATTCTCTCACATGCACATATTCTCTCAAAGACACACAAACACACTTTGTCTTACATAAACACATGTAAATACACACACATTCTCATAGGCACGCATTCACACACACATTTTCTGATACACATGCATGTACATACATACATATACGCACATTGTGTGTGCACTAAGTTCACATGTGGCTGTGATCTGCGGTCATTTGTGATGTTGCTCTGTGGTTGTGCGTAACACACTTTTGGGACCATGCAGTGTGATTATGTGTGATTGCACTATGTGACGATGTGTGACCATGCTCTGTGTAACTGTGGTGGTTGTGGTTGATGATGGATGTTCCACAGGTATTTCTAGTGAGACGCTGGTGCGGCCCAGCTCTGTGTCACAGGAAGAGCTGCTGGAGATGATAGACATTCTGAACCGAGACTGGAGGGTCAGTGGCTTGCTGGTACAACTTCCTCTACCAGGTAAAGTTTGCCCCTCCACATCCACCTCCTCCCCAGGTTTTTGTAATTTTGTAATTTGTGTTATTGGCAGAAAGCAGATATTTTTATGGGGTCTCACTGATCTTAAAATGCAGGTGCCCTGAACTTTATGGCACATGGTTTGGCCAGCAGAGTTAAAGAGTTTTAGAGTTTTCAGGGTTTTAGAGGATTTTTTAGTGATGGAAAGACAGCCCCGCCCCTTTCCTAGGTGATTGACAGTTCTGGCCACTTACCACCTCCCTTTCAACCTGTTTGTTAGTTCTAACTTTTTCTTATTCTTTATAGAGCACATTAATGAGCGAGCTGTGTGCAATGCTATTGCACCTGAGAAAGATGTAGACGGGTTCCACATTGTCAACATCGGGAAGCTGTGCCTTGACCAGAGATCTATGGTGCCTGCCACACCTGCTGCTGTGTGGGAGATAATCAGGAGAACAGGTGACAGCAGCTAGCAGTCTTTATTAACACAGATTAGAGAAATTGCTTGGTGGTGTTACTAGGAACACCAGGTCAACCATCTGTCAATGATTTGGAATTCATTCCATCATCAGTAGAAAGAGGCTGCCTACTGATGTTCCTTGTGATGACCACCAGGTGGCATTGGTAAACCACTCTGATTGTTCCTATAAGGCTGTATTTCATAGTAGCTGAATGTGATGGGTAGGAACTGTGCTTGGTAAAACAGGATGCCCATATGTGTCTCTCTCAGGGATCCAAACTGTGGGGAGGAATGTGGTCGTCGCTGGGCGTTCCAAAAATGTCGGGATGCCGATTGCTATGCTTCTGCACACGGACAGGCAACATGAACGCCCAGGGGGTGAGAGAGAGAGAGTCTGCGTATATGTGTGTAGGTGTGTGTGTGCGTATATGTATGCGCACACACAAGAGAGAAAGACAGAGAAAGAGAGAGTTTGTGTCTGATTGTGAGAGAGAGTGTGACGGTGTGTCTAATTGTATGGGTTTGTGCTTGCTTGTATGTATGTGTGAGAGTGAGAAAGAGTGTGAATGTCCTATAGTGTAGCAGGGGTGTAGACCCCATTGGAATAAGTCAGGAGTGGCAGGGGTGTATAAACATTGGGTTAATTAGGGATTGGCAGTGATATATACCATTACCATATTATGGTAAGTAGGGGGTGGCAAGGGTATATACTCATTAGGGTAACTGAGGAGTGGCCAGGATATATACCCATTGGAGTAAGTCGGGAGTGGCAGGGGCGTATACACATTGGGTTAAGTAGGGTGTGGCAGGGATTTACACATTTTGTATTACTTTTTTGAACTTGGGTGTTGTTTTCATTGTGTTTTGTAAGAACCATAACCTTGCTTCCTGTTCCTTTCCCTGTAAGTTGTGGGTGGAGCCCTGAGCTAGTCATTAGTATGAGATACTGGAGGTGTAGGTGTCATACATTAGGGATACAGTTAGAACAGGATTGCTACTGAAATGAAGAATAGCATGATCTGTCAGTTGTGTGACTGTAGCGACATGCATATGTATCCATGCCAGGGCATTGTCGGAAATCAAGCCTCTTGCAAAACGTGTGAATGATGAAATGAAGCTTAGTGAAGAAGACGTGGGGGCTGAGCAGGACCTGGCCTGTTCTTACGAGCCAGCCCTCCCGTGCTGTGCCCCTGTCTATATATGGCTGTGCAGGAAATGATCCCATAACTGAAAAGAAAAATATTTATACCATTTACCAAAGTGTGTACTTTCCGGAGACGCACACAATCGCTGGATTACAAAGGAAGTGAAGGGCGTATGTTGGCAGAGAGCTTCATGACAATAAGGATGCGGATGTTTAGAATGTGGGGCACGTGTCACTGACATGATGAAATAACGCCTCTGTGCTGTCAGACATCACATTTCTGTGGTTAATTGGGAGTTAAGAATTTGAAGTATTTGTCTGGAAGAAAAAACACTGAAGCATATTTGAATTTATATGCCTCAACGGGATGTGGAGGGAAAGTGGAGTAAGGGGAAAATGCAATGGAGAATCATAGAGATTTTCTGGGGAGGTGTCACAGGGAACTTCAACCTGATCATATACATTTTTCTCATTGCATAGTATTTTCCGTATTAGTAGTATTTTTTTCCCATTAGGGTATTATCACTGCATATTTCAGCATGTTATGACAAAAGTGCAAGGGTCATGCTCAAGCAACAGAAGGCTAAAGGGCCTGGCTGTGGAAGACCATGCCCTAAATGGTGTAGCCACAGAAGACTGTGCTAGAGTCTTGCATTTCTCTCATGCCCATGTATTTATTGAAATTTTTAGCATGAAATGGAGGTGCCAGAATGCTTAGCGGAGTGCTTTATGCCAGTGCTCCTGTAGAGATGCCCCAAAAGACTTGTATCACATAACACCCCCACACTGCAGCTCACTTCAGCATGTCACACAGCGTCATTCAAGTGCAAAGTGCAGGTAATGTAACTTATAAATTCAAATTCAAACAAGCTTTTTGGCATGACCAGACAGATGTGCAGGATTAGCAAAGCAATTATAATATAAATATAATATAATATGTATAATATTATATATAATATTATATGTAATATATAATATTATATATATATATAGTTATTATAATATAATATATTATATTATAATATAATATATAATATAATATAATTTTTAAACAAGTCGATTGTTAACCTCTCTTCACCTCCACTGAGAAAGACACACAGAATGCCACAAATGGACACACTGCAGCCATGCAGAGAGCTGCTGCCCTGCAGCCTGGTGGGAGCTTGTGCTGTTTTGATTCCATTATGTGAAAAAAGGAAAAATTGACCCCCACCTGAAGATGGGGAAATTAAAAACAGTGTGTTTGGAGCATATCTGAAATCGGTGCGAGTGTGTGATGCAGCGCAGAGTGGGACTGAGGTTCGTGCTGATTGGGAGCATGCCCCCTACAGCTGAGTACCACCTGTATGTAGGACCCGTAAACAGACCAGACCACATCTTTGACCTGTTAGCTGTAAACACAGGCAATATCCATATTTAAATGTGCAGTATGCTGCACATTAGCAAAGCTAGACTAAATCAGTTGATTGCTAGTTAGCCCAACTGGTGAAAAATAACCTCCATTCATGTCCCATTTCGAAGTGAAGCTCAAGGCAGATGTAATTGTCTGTGGGTGGCAGTGGGGTTTTGGAACTGCATTGGAACCAGGCACTTGTATCATGGGATGCTCTCCTTGTGCTTTTGAACAGTGCACTTCATCCACAGTCTCCCAGTAAATACCAGGCTGTAAAAATTGATGGCATGTAAACAATGTAAGCTATGGCACGCTGTGCTCCCTAGATTTGACTCACTGGCACTGAGGATCAAACACGCATACAGTACACCTGTACACATTTCTGCAATACCAAGACCATGTTTGTGATATTTGTGGACGTGTAATGATTGGTCATGCGCTGGTATCTTTGTTTGTGCCTGTTACAGTATGGAGAGTCTGCATTGTCAGTTTTGGAGTTCAGCTGATCCAGCAATTACTGAGAAGAGTTTCTTCTTTTTTAACTTTTTCATGTTGAATTGGAAATAGCAGCAGTTATGCTGGTACATGTGGTATCCTGTAAAAGGTTCAGTTTTTCAATGTGGCGTGAAAGCAGATTAATAGTTTTTATTGCATGCAGGTGTTGCTGATACTGTTACTGAAGAGTAGGAAGAGACACAATTGACATCAAGTAATTACATAGAAACTGCGGGTGTTGTACTGAGTGGGCAACAGCCCTTGAGATGCTCTGCAAGAAATATGCCTGTCCAAACAAGTCCAAAAAGCAGCTGCCACGTACAGAGTGCTGTGCTGTGAAGTAAGTGCCAGGAACTGCCCTGCGTGCCTTCCTGTTCATCAAAGCCCTTGGCCCATCTCGCAGGGGGTGATACAGAGAACACACAGGATCAGGTTAAATTTGAACATTTGCCATTAGCTTATCTTAGCACAATGACTTTCATAGTCGAATATCACTTATTTATACAGATGAATGTTTCTTTACTTTGCTAAGTTCCGTCGGATTTATAAGCACAGGTAGCTTACTGGTAACCCACCACTGAAACTCTGAAACTTCCGTTTGGTTGATGTCAGCTGGGGATCATTTTACTGTAGAAATGTTTCATGTTGAAATACTTCAGGTGGAGAACACCAGTGTTGACTCTTGCGTTTGATCATTGCTTTTAGTGGTAATGTAAATGGTTTTACATTTTGTTGTGTAATTTCAAAACCTTTGCATTGTTCAGTTCAGTTTCAACATTGTCCTCACAGTCAGTAAGTTGTGAGATCAGCCTTGCAGTGATGGACCACTTTGAAGTGGCATTGTACTTTATTCTGTGTGTTTAGTGGTGATATCTCACTTCACTCTGAGTATTTAGTAGGGATATTGCACTTTCGTCTGTGTATTTAGTGGGGATACTTGTTGGATTTCCAAGTGGACCAAAGTTGAGAGGCTGGATCCTGGTTTAATGACTCCCTACAAGGATAGTGCATCCGTTTCTGAAGGCCTGGCTCCATTATGAAGGCCTGGTTATGTTGGCTGTGTGTCCTCAGCCAATAAGAAGAGCTGTGAATTGCACATGATGGGGCTGGTGCTGCATTAAGTCTTGTCTGGTTTTTCTGAGATTTAAACCACTGCTGTCGTCTACAGGTGATGCTACTGTGACCATTGCGCACCGGTGTACCCCCAAGGAGCAGCTTAAAGAGCTCACCTGCCTCGCTGACATTGTCATCGCTGCTGCCGGTAATTGTCAACCGTCCAGTGGGTTATTGATAAAGCATTACTTATCTATACAGTGTTCCATTAAGGCATCTCCATAAAGCATTAATGAGACAAGCTGGATCATACACTAGCATAAGATACCCCACTACACATAGCAGAAAATTAGCTTCTGCACTTTATTTCCACTCACCCCTTATAACCACTGTATATGTTATAACTGCTCTAGCTCATGCTATGCAATGCTATAACCGCTGCAGCACCTGTTGTATATCACGTTATAACCACCTTCACTCCCGCTATATGTAATGTTATAACTGCTGTAGCTTATGCTGTATATAATGTTCTGACTGCTCTAACTCATGCTGTGTATAAACCAAACTACCCAAACTCATGATGTGTATTATAGCCCTCTTTGTTACACTATGCTGTATTAAATCAAATGAACATCTACAATATATCACTTATTTCAGTTGGCTGTGATTTTAATCGCTATATGGACAGAAGGTTTTTATTTTGCCAGTTTTTTAAAAATATTTGGAAAGATTTGAAAAGGTACACCAACAAATATACGGAGAATGAGCCATACTAGAGTGCCCTTAGATAGACAGGAAAGGCCCAGGAGAAGTCCTCTAAAGTTATCAGATGGCTTAACAAGACTGCAACCACACCGAAATACCTAGAAGAATGTACACACACTTTCACACATGAACATACTGACAGTACATGATGAATGTACACACCCTTGCACACACAAAAAGAGAGAGTACATGATGAATTAAAATAAAGATTTACTGAAGGAGTGTGTGCTAAATAGATGGAATTTCCTAACCAGGTCTGAGGTGCGAAACTTAACAAATTAAGAACTGTTTCACGGGCAGTGCTGCATGGTGTGGCTTTGCCCTGGTGTGTGTGTGCAGTTCGTCATGTGAATAGATATAATATATAGAAATATAACACTATGTATATCTGCAGTAAGTGTGTTAAAACGGGGGCTGTTTGGAACATGGTATTCATTGAGTATTTTATCAGATTTATTTATAGTGTTCAAAAGGTTTTGCTTAATATCATTTTGAACTGTTACCTTTGCTGCAATAGACAACACTGAAATGTAATGAATCAATACTTAAATTCTGTCAATGCAATAGAAAGTGGTTTTCATGGAGACAGAACTGTTTATGTGTTGCCCTGTTATTTGTTGATATTTAAATCACTGACACTGGCTGCCTGTGCCTCTGTTCCTCTCTGCCCTTTGCTCTCTGCCTGTGTCTGTGCTTTCTGAAACTGAAGACATGGAGGCTGCTTCATTATACTACGTTATGCAGTGCGGTAGATCTCACTCATTGGGATGGGAAGTGTGCTGTCTTTGCAGTTCCCAGCCAGCAGCTGTACAACCCTGCAACTCTTCTGCCTGTTGGCTGATACTAAGCAGGGTTGGGCTTGGTTAGTACTTGGAACACAATCCATCTGGGATGAACCAGGTTGCTGCCGGAAGTATTGTTGGTGGGCCAGCAGAGGTCAGTCCTTCTGCATGGACCTTCTGGGGACAATTTGCTGTAGGAGACTGTCTGTTGGATGAGATATTGAACTGAGGTCCTGACTCTGTGGACATGAAAAATCCCATGGCACTTCTCACAAAGAGCAGGGGGTCACCTGGAGCACTGGCTAAATTCCCAAAATTGATGTGTGATGTGTGGTGTGTGTTCTGGCATAAAATAGCTGCTGTGTACCACACAGGTGGGTCTACACATTAGTGGTGGTTGAGATGAGTCTTTCCTTCACTGTAAAGCACTTTGACAAACTAAAGAGGTTGAAAGGCACTACATAAATGTAATCCGTTATTGTTATTACCATGGTGCTTTTTGCACAGGTGGCCAGTGACACACCTTAAACAGCACACAGCTGCCACTTTTAACTTACTGAGTGATACATGGGGTCCAGGGCATCGTATGCATTCTTTGGATAATCATTCAAATAATGATGGAGCAATCTGTGTGTACAATGTAACTGTTGAATAGACCTAACTGCAGCCAGTTGACCTAGAAGTTCAAAGGATGGCAACTAATGAGTCCATTTTAGATGGGCTGTTTGTGCTCCAGCCAGCCATTGCTGCTTATTTATGTGTAATGAAGAAGTATAACATAAACATTTAATTTGTTCACTAATAAAGGGAATCATATTAAACACCTCCAGATCCAGGCTTACTGTGTCTGAGATGCAGTGAGGTTGATAGCATTAAAAACTTGGAAAGTGAATCTAGTTGATAAATTCACATCTTTTAAGTCCTGAGCTTGGATTATGGATCTTTGACTTAGGTTTTCATCTGCTAATTTTGCTATTCATTCTGTACAGTTAATGAACGACTTCTTGTATGCTTTTCAGCTTGAGTTGTACTGTACAGTGAGTGAGCAGTGCTATTTGGTTAATACACTGCTTTTATTGTTTGTATTTTTGTTAGTCTGTGTAATTGGACGAAACTCCCACAGCCCCTCTTGGCTGTTCATTTTTTGTAGAAGAGATGTTAAATCTCAGTCAGACTTGTTGGTAAAACAAAGGAAAAATAAATGAACATTAAGGTTGTGATTTACAGTCATTAGTCGTTTCATTTTTAACCCGTACATCAAATTTACTCCATAGTCCAGATAAACACAAGATATGTTCACTACGCTGCATCAGATTTGTTCCATTGTTGCTCTGGTCTGTGTTTTTTTCCTTAATTTTCTTATGTGCGAAAAGGGGCATACATAGATTGGTACCTCTGTTGGTGATGAGCTGCAGTGACACAATGTGTGTCCGTCACTCCCCAGGGGTTCCTGGCCTGATAACAGCAGACATGGTGAAGCAGGGGGCCGCAGTCATTGACGTCGGCATCAATCGCGTCCAGGACCCTAAAACTGGAAAGGTCAGGCTCATTGGGGACGTAGACTTTGAAGGTAAATTTCATTTTTAACAAAGCTTTCTCTAGTGGGTAAATAAATATTAGTTCCTGTCCAAAAATGTTAATGTATTTCCACAACTAAATTAAAAGGCCATGAAAACTAGTGACCAAAATTGAATGTCATTTCAGTCCATAATGATTACTGCTCTGACCACTGCTGTACACTGCCCCCTGCTGACCACAGCTCCACAATGCTGCTCTGACCACTGCTCCACACTGATGCTCTGACCTCTCGTGCCACTGTGTCGACATGCTAATCCTGTGCGTGTGTTCACTGAATTAACACTGAATGAATAAGTGTTGTCACGGCGACTGCTGCTTTACTTGTTACTAAGCATCTGTGGAATGCCCGTTAGCAGCACATGCTAAGCCCTCGGAATTTGAAGTGGACGGAGGTGCAAAGTGTGTGGGCTAATCCTGTGTGCACAAGGATATTCAAGACGGAAGTATTTGGAAAAAAACAGAGATTACCTACACTGTCATCAGTCAACTAGAGACAACAAGTACAATGTATGATGTTATTATCCAGGAAAAGAAAACTGAATATGTTTTGATTGCTAGGAGCAGCAGTGTGGAGCAGTGGTCAGAACAGCAGCGTGTAGCAGTGGTCAGAGCTGCGGTGTAGAACAGTGGTCAGGGCAGGACAGGGCTGTTGTATGTTTCAGTATTTTACTTCTATCATAAATGTGTGTGATGAGTTGGGACCAGCTAGTCATTGGTTAAACAGTGGCAGGAAACTGGAGCTGTAGTTTTAATATTATTACCAGCTACACTGTATGGTATGGCAGTATAAGCCCAAATATGGTCATATTTCCTTGTGCTCTTAGAAGTGAATCATGTTCTGTGAATCTGTCCTTGATTGACAGATGTAATGACCCATCATTGTGGCCCATTTTTTCCTCCAGAGGTGAGAATGAAGGCGGGATTCATCACTCCAGTTCCTGGGGGAGTGGGGCCCATGACAGTCGCCATGTTAATGAGGAATACAGTGACTGCAGCCAGAAATGCACTCACACACTAAAGACACACACACCATCATACATACTGAGCACACAGACACATTGTACACACATTAAACACATTGGACACACTGAAGACGCCCCCGCACACAGTAACTGCGCACATACTGAACACACACACACTCACACACAATGAAGCCATATATACTCACGCAGACTGAGCACACATTCATGCACACTGAACACACACTAACTCACATGGAACACGCACTCAGACACATGGAACTTCCGCACCCAGTGAACACAATCACATGCACTCACACACACTGAACACACACAGCCTGAAAGGCTAAATAAACACACATGCTCGAAATCACTGAATGCACTCACTCACATGCACGTGCTCACACACACACACACACACACACACACACACACACACACACACATGTTCTGAAATCATTCACAAACACACACACAGTCTCTCTCTCTCTGAGTGCATTCAGGCACACACACACACACAGTCTCTCTCTCTCTTTCTCTCTGAATGCATCCAGACACACACACACTCACACACACACACACACACACAGAATGTGCTCATACACATAAACATTTTAACACTGATGATGTACCTGTTGGTGCATGACAGACTCATTTAAACCACCGCCAGACAGAGTTGCTGTTTTATCCAAAATGATATCTGCAAATTCCAGCTGTGTTTTCAGTGTTAGAATATGACCTGGACAGAGTGTAAAGAGGTGATACATCCCATGCATTTCTGGAAATGGATGTTTATGCATGATGAATGTTTATGAAAGCAAGCATGTATATTTTTTTGTTATATTCTAACTGCTAGATAGCAGAATTTGAATATTCAGTGGGGTTTCCAACCAAAAACAGGATTTCTGCAATCAAAAGCTGGGATCCAGGTCAGACTGAAGTGCTATGTGCCATGCCTCTTTATACTGGTCAGATGGTGTAATAGTAATAAGGTTTATTTATCTAGATAATGATCAGATAGTCTGATCAGACATTGATGAGCATTAAAACCTTTAAAACATGCACTGTCAGCATAGCAAGTATACGATAGCAGTATGTATCCAATCATTCCTGAACAGCGAATGCTGCTCACTTCCAAACCTGCAGGTAAAAGTAGGTGAGGTCTGTTATTAGCAACTTCAGCAATCCAGATGCTCACACACAAATGCAGGTACACATGGAAACACACAGGCATGCACAATAATATACACACATGCACAAATCCTGATATATATAGAAACACACACAGAGGTAGACACATGGAGGCACAAAATCATAACACATCTGAACAGGCTGCTCCTCACTTTTCTTTATTTATGTATGGTTTTTTAAGTTTATTTATTTATTTAATTTTTAATTTTATTATTTTTTTGTTCATTTTATATAACTATTTATTTATAGTTTCATTTATTGTATTATTTATTGTTTTATTTAATATTTGTTTATTTAATTGAGAGTTTAGGTATTTTTCTACTGTAAAATATTGTTTAGTTACTGTGGCTCATTCATATCTGACTCTTGGTTGTTTTGGATGATGCGTGGCAGGGTGTGTGGTGTGTGTGTGTGTGTGTGTGTGTGTGTGGGGGGGGGGGGGGGGGGCACAGCACTGTGGAGGAAAGAAAATAAAGCATCTTTTTTCAACCCTGTGGGTTTCACCTAAATCTACACCACACAGTTTCTAGAGTAGCAGCTGCATTAGAACATTAGCCCAGCCGTACCCTCTGATGCCATGACAACATCAACATTCATCATAATCAGGACGCCCTCCACAGGACCCCTGGAGGACAGTGACTCAAGCCCCAGAATCACATGGAGCGGAGTTTTGATTCAAATAGTTGATATTGGCATTTTTAAACTTGTAACATTTTATGCAGACACATCGAAAACTAAGGTTTCAGTTGTCCGGTGCTTTACAGCGGGGTTCTGCAATGAGGCAAATGGCAGTAACTGAACTGCATGAGAATGTCCCAGGAGGTGTGCTTTTCCAGGATGAGAGCAACATTCCATTTTAGGAGATGGATCCCTGTGTAAGTTAATGTGCAACAACTGAGTCCCTGTCATACGAGCAGCAGTAATCAGCCCCTCAATCTGCAAAGGAAGTTGCTGTTGAAATTCTGATAGTGTTGGTGTGTGCTGTCAGTCCTGGGCCAAAAGGGGTTTTCCTCTGAGATTTTGATTTCATATGGTCACATCACAAACATTTTGTGGCAAAGTAAAATGAATTTTTGTAACTACTCTTGTAAGCATGTAATATAACAAATTGCCAGATAAGTTAATGTTCAAAAACACATATCACAATGAGGTAGCTCCATGTATTTACTGGCTTTGGATTTACAAACACAATTGGCTGCAGCCTTAGCCATGATTCAGTCATTATTTTGCTTTAATTTGCAAAGCCTGAGTCTAAATTGCTCAGGTACACACAGGTATAGCCTTATTTTTCTACTTCCCCGCCACAGAGCTCTGCCCACAGACGGCTCTTTTTTCAGCTCATCCTTTAGAAAATGACTCCCAATGATAAATATACAGTGCACACTCCAGGTTTACAGTCACTGAGGAACATTCAGGCAAACAGCTGCCTGTTATACCATGATGGAGCTGAAGTGTTGTGTACTGCTTCAATTCACATTTTCCTAGATGCTTTACCTGCCCACCTCTCATAGCTCTTCATGCTCTGTGAAAGTTCCCACCAGCACTGACGCGAGGGCCCATGAGTGAGTGATAGCCAAAGAGGCAGAATAGGGGGGAATATTTGCGTTCTTGGGGCTGTGTGGACGTGCGCTCCACTCCCCCCTAGGCACATACTTCGTCTCACCACAGAGGTTTACATGCTGTCTCTGCATGCAGGTGCCCCGAGGGAACAGGAAATGATGCGGGGTTACCTGCCTAAACATTCAAACAAATGAGAAGTTCCAGGAAGAAACTGGCAGCAAATATGGACGCTTTTCATTGGCTGGATGGGGTGAGTCACTTTGGGGATGCCATTAAGTATAAAGGCCAGGCACAGACACGCTATGAGTTTCAGAGGACTGCACTTGTTGGGGAAGTGAGGAGCAGAGCTTTGACAAGCTAGCACAGAGAAGTCACAGGGAACACCATCAGACACAGAGATGCACCAGCTGCAGAGAGGTGAGTGTTTTTACGCTCTGAGGAGGGTATCACAGTGTTTACAGCACAGAACTGCACACAGTATTGTTTCTATCATACGTGACTGAAGGTCTGTGGGTCTGAAGGTCTCCACATCAGGCAGGAGAGCATCTGCATCTGCTTAGCATCTTTGGAAGGTCTCAGCTTTCTGTCCTCCACTGAGAGGCCAGCGTAGGGCACAGTGTGACTGTGCTCAGCACAAGTATGGAGCGTGGGACTACAATGCAGTCCCAGGCAAATGTAGAGGATAGGTTTTAGGAGAAGCCATTTTCATTTCAAGTGTCAACCAGAAACAAATATAGGTCACAACAGTATGTCAAATGACAGAACTTCAAAAAAGGTTAATCTCACATAGACTCCTAGAGAGCACATTATAGATTTTCTGTTTGTTTTGTCTGCCAAATTAAATGCCTCACACCATTGATCTGAACACAAGATGGTTTGTGAAATCTATTAATTGCTTTTAAATTTAATTCTTTGAACAAGTTTTCACAATACAGTCACAGTGTCAAATGCACTGAGGACAGCTTTCAAATGAAAACTAATAATATTTGCTGAGTCATCAAATTAAACACCAGTACTGCTGAAATTATACGGCTACAAGGAAAACATCAGAACAAGTCAAAAGTCACTATACTCTATGATGAAACATTCCAGGAGGAGGTTTTTCAGTTCTGATTAATATGCTGTTTTACCTGGCAGCACACCCAATACACCAGTCTAGACAGGTACAAGAATGCATGGATCTGATTCTTGTGGATATGTAAAATTCTTTATTTAGAAAATATTAAATATTGTTGTTATTAAATGTTAAAATATTTAGCATTTTAGAAGTATGTGGAAGACAGCTGTTTATTGACATTTTAATGTCCATATCAGATGTCATGTACAGCTGCACCCAATAATACACTTAAATGTCTTTTCCCCAGCAAGCAAGAAAATAATTCCACAAGGAAGGCTACATTCAATTAACAGCTGCATTCAATCAGCAGGATTTGCACTTTGCCTTAGTATTCAGTGTAAATGTAGATGTCATTATAAAGAGCACCACTGGAATGTCTCTCTGTAATTATCATTAGTTCACCCTACAATTCCACAATTATTATTTGAATCTTTCTAGAACAATCTAATACATGTAAAAGAAGGGAAAGTCTTGAGGTGGGTTTCCCAAAGAGAAGCCTTTTTGTAAGTGCTCGGGATGTCCAACTAGATGCTTTCCATGAGGTTATTTTTAAGTGCTTTGTCCTTTCTGACCATACCCACAGCAATCTTCACCCTGACAGTGACGATGGCACTGTGTTGGACACTGGCGAAGGCAGCGGGACTCACAGAGAGCCCTCTCCACTCCACACAACCCACACGAGAGCCCACTCCTTTCTCATCAGGTTAGTCCTCACGGTTCCTCTGACTGCGTCACATACCAGTTACACTCACATCAATGTTGGATGATGGATTGAGACACCAGCCTCTTGCTTGTCTACAAACAATTAAAATCAACAAATTTTGGTTTCCACTTACTGCTCAAATCATGCCCACTGTTTTAGTTAACAGGTTTATTTGTAGTTTCAGTATTCGAGTATTAAACAAGCCTTTTCTTCTATCCTAAACTTATGGAGCCCTGGTGGATACCAACAGAAATTGTATTTCAGCACTCAAGAGAGGAATACTTCAGTGTTGTAGTACGTGGGGGTGTTTGCTGTTCTCATGGGATCAGTATTCATTTAATTCAGAGCAAGAGAGCATGTCACAGAGTGCTGTACAGAGCAACAGTCAACGTATAACAGGTGTAACATGAGAAGCATGAGCAATACAGCAGTGATGCATAGGATAAATCTCTGGGAGCAGCAGCGCTAAAAATAGTGGGAGATGTGAGGAATTTAGATGTTGTGTTGCCCTCAGTTTGCCAATAATATTCTTTCTGTTGTTGTAAACATTGTACTCACGTGACCCGGTGAGGGATGTGGTCGCTGCATCTGTGGCACGCCACTTTTGGGGGGGGGGTTGCTGCTGTGACTCACGGCCCTGGTGTGTTGTGAGTGACATTATCACTAGACCCTGTGGGTGAGCGTGCAAGCACTCCATCTCCTCTGAGCTGGAGCTCACAGGGGAAACCACAGAGATTAGCATTACAGTCCAGGCACACAAGCAGCCCAGCATATATAAACCGTGTTTACATGCTGTTACTCACCTCCAAGTGACGTGCGTTGTTATTGTTAGTTCTACATATTTTTTTAGCTGACACATGCTGCAGCAGCACACCATCTTCAGTTGTTTTCCATACTGTGCCCCCCCCCTCCCCAACACACACACACACACACACACATACTTTCATCTAACAGGAGGTTGTGTTTTTCCGAGTGGAAATGCACTACTCTTCCTGTTCACTGGTTGGTGATGTTTTAGGAGCCTGGTCAGCGGAAGTGCATCCACCTGGCTTCCCATGTCTGTCCTCCTTTGAAAGCTGTAGTCTAAGGCCTGTCTAGCTGATTATTTTTTACTTATCCTGCAAGCTTCAGGTCCTTTTCACTGTAATGTGCTCTGTGGTGATGTAACCCTGGGTAGAGAGTGATTAACAGTGGGGTAGAGAGTGATTAACAGTGGGGTAGAGTGTGCAGCAGTGACTGTGTAGGGAGTTTGTAATCACGTTTCTGGCTCTAGTTGCAGACAGTGAGGAGACGCCTCGAGTCTTGAAGCTGCTGAGACCGTGTTCAGGAGATGACCAGGGATTCTGTATGAATGGCCAATGCAGCATCCACCCTGACCTAAACACGCCCGTCTGTAGGTGAGAATACAATTACCACCCCTACTTGAACATGCCCACCTAGACCTGAGAACACACCTACCACCCCCACCTGAACAAGCCCATCTGGACTCGAGAACACACCTACCACCTCTACCTGAACACACCCTCTAGTAGAATACACCAGCATCCCAATGTGAACACATACACCTGCTACCACAGAAACCTGAACACACTCATCTGTAATTGACTAAACAGCTTATCAGAATGTGATGATGACTTTGTGGGTCTGGCCTTCGGAATGTGATGATGACATTGTGGGTGTGGCTTTCAGCTGTCCCCAGAGTTACACGGGGGAGAGATGCCAACATCTGGTTCTGGACTCTCACGGGGTGGCTGACCCTGAGAAACTCATCGCCATTGGTGTGGCTGTGGCCCTTCTGCTCTGTGGACTTATTGGCGCCCTCTACTGCTGTGTGAGGAAGAGGTACAAAGCCCACACCTAAAGTGTCTTTAAACTCACCTGCTCACCCTATGCAACTATGACTGTCTGTGCAATTATACATCACTGCCTGCATGTCAGCTAATTGGAGTGTTATGTAAAAACCATGTTAACAGCTCTGAATAACGTTAAATTGCAGGTGCGAGAAACAGAAGCCCTATCAGATCCACTCAGATCTTGCCATTTGAACTCCTGCACAGAGACATTGGAGCACAAGCACATGCAGAGGAAAACCCTCATGGAAGACATTTTGTTCCAGTTATTGGCCAGCTCACATTTTTACATTACCCTGGCAGGAAACCATCCAAGGAAGCTGTCTCCTGGCTGTGCAGAGGGGTTTGGGGGGGGGGGGGGGGGGGGGGGTGTTATTGTGAGGCAGAGGTTCTCAGGTGGGTGTGTGGGAGGGGAAGGGTGCTTGAGTCAGGGGGCTCTTCCTGTACTCATCCTTGTTCTCTGCTTATCTAAAAGCTTCATTGTCTTTGTGCAAATTCATTTCTGTTGATTATACCTACACAAAAGGCATATAATTGAGTCATGAGGTAATGCATTTGATGTGCACTTCATCTGAAATATTGTTCACTATGCCTGCAGTTACCTTGAGATTGCTTTTCATCATGTTCTTCCACACCACCCTTCTCTCACTGCTCCATGGATGATGCTTCTTCAGTGCCTAGAAAAAACACATTTCTTGCCAATTAGCTCCAATGTTATGTGTAAGGGTATTTATTGGAAAAAAAATAAGTTATTTGTGTATGTATATTTATTATGTATAATATTTTTGTAATAAATGTTCTAAAAATTCAGCTGTGATTCTGTCTTAATGTTGTTTATTCACTAAGTTTCATATGTGCTTTACATGATACAGTTCCGGGGCACTGCTCAAGTTGGTAAACATCGTATAAACGTTGTTTCATAATAAACAAGTGTAAGTTCTTAACACACATAGGCCTATGTGCTTGCATGGAAAGCAGATATATTCAATATGTGCGACCAGCTGTCTAATACATTTAAGAGACTAAAACTCTGGCAACGGCCTTCTCACAATACCGAAATGGAAATTCCCCGTGACCATTGCTTTCCCGCTCTGTCCCTACGGCGTAGAGGCTTTATTCTGCGACCGGTTTTTTTTTTTCGTACTAGTGGCAACGGTGATCTCATTAGTGACGGTACACTTTTTACAAGTGAGATACAACTTTAACATGATAAAATGACAAGTTTCATATGAGTAGGAGAGACTATGCAAGAAGAGTTTTTAATGTTTGATCGACACTCCTGCCATCGTCCGGAAACTGGAAAAAGGAAATGGCACTGGCTCAAAAATGTTTAGGCTTACTAGTAAGAAAATGTCTGTTACTAGAAAGGACAAAGTCATCACTACTGTATTGCCACTAGTGAAATGGGGGAAACAGTGTTATCTAGTACTACTTAAATAGTAGCAATGGGCGGCTAAATTATAAACGCCTCTCCTTAACAATTCTTAGTTAACTTTTGGCAACTTACAGTGGATGGTGTAATAATAAAATAGCGTGCCATAGACAGTGGCCTTCTTAACTATAGTGACAACGGACGATTAAATCATAAAATTGAAATCAAGAATATATTGTCGTTTTTATTTAATTGCAACGTTGGCTGTACATTTTATTTAACTGGAGGCAACCTATGCCTAGTTCTAATGATGCTGCGTCAACAACATTGTGATACAGTTGTTCTTTTGACTTTAAAGACACGTTACTTTCATACTTAATGTGACTCCTACGAACCTTTGAAAATGACCGTCAGATTGCAACGGAATTTTTTCGAAACTCATCATCATTACGATCATCTCCTTGCAACATTATCTCACATACGAAGTCACAGTGTTGTCATTTCTTCTTCTTTTTAAAGTATCTGTTTAATTCTTTCTGCTAAAAGTTTTCACTTTCGATCATCTTATAAGCACAGCCAAAATACTGTTAATCAGATTGACGTTTGCGTAGCCATATTACTCGTGATAGAACGTTGATGAGTTTACCACACCTCTACATACACATTGGCCTAAAGGCGTCCTCCTTGAGTAGCCTATACTAGGGAGCGCATGACCTACCGCCAGTCACTGTACAGCCGTAGTCCACTGTTGACGCGCAGAAATGAGGGGCTTCACATCGTCTTTTGTCCTGTCGTTGTACGGTGAGTCGTTAAGATACTCAGCTATTCATTTATATAAAAAAAAAAAAAAAAAATCAAGGAGAATAGAAATTAGGAATTTTGCATCTGCGTTGCTGTCGATAATATTTTTCCAAAGGCTATCGGCGTTGAGGTTTATTTGCTCTTTCTTTGGTTCTTGATTATAAATAATTCCTTAATTCGCCGGGACTAAACACGTTTGAATTTCAGCTCGAGAAAGCCCACGAATGAACTAATTCCATTCTTGGACTTAATTATCTTCCCTGCCTGATACATAAGTATCAAGATAAAAACAGGCAGGAAAGTATAATTCAGGTTGAAAGATATGTAAGATAATGAAACTGAATGTTCTGTGGACTTCATGCAAAAGATTTCCCTTGCTTAAATAGAAATTTAGAAGTGTGTCTTGTCAGCTTAAAAGCTATAAAAAATTTCATTGAGAAAATGTGTCAAGTTCCTTGCAGAGTGTTTTGACCTAAAAGCGTTTAAATGATCCCTGCTCTCAATTTTACTTCTGAGAACTTGCAGGTTGTTCCTTCCTGCTGAGACCACATCTAGTCCTGCTATCAGTGTTCTGTTTAAACCACATGTAACAGTCATAGCTAGCTGCAAAAGGTGATGAAATATAAGATTTTAAACACCATTGCAGCAGAACTCTAGTCAAAAATGAAAAATTTGATAAGCTTTATGATGGTTATCAGGTCTTACATGCATGATCAAATATTTCACATGATGGCCTGTAAGCCAAGAACTCAAAATTCTGCCAGTCAGTGGTCCAAAGCCAGCCTTTCTGCCAACAAGAGCTCTTCATGTGAGAGAGCTCAATATATAGCAACCTGAATCAAGAGACAACTTTCCAGTTGTTTAAAGAAACAGAAAATCATACAGATAACCATATTGACAATCAATGTGTGTTTTATGCGTGTTGACAATTTCATTGTTCAAAACTACAGTACAATTAAGACGAAACTAGGTTACTGTGACTTCCTGAAAGAGTGTCTTGCTTTTTGGTTCAGTGTCTAATTAAATGAATGAAAAGGCTGTGTCTGCCCATATGCACAAAACGTCTGGACATGCATGCCTGTGGCAGAGAGCCACAGGCAGAGCGAAAAATGTGTAAAAAGGCTAGTGTAGGACATGGTTTAATCCCTGTGTGAGCATTATACTTGTGTGTGAAGAGATACTAGAGATACTAAAGCAGTATCTGTCTCTCAGGCCTGCTGCTTCTTTGGCCAAACATCCAATCATCTAGGCACTCCCTAACCCAAGTTCGAAATAAGTGCCCAACATCAGGTACCAACAGTCACACTCTCTATGTCTCTGTCTGTCTCTGTCTCTGTCTCTATCTCTGTCTCTCTCTCTCTCTGTGTCTCTCTTTCTCAACATCTCTGCAACAGCACACTGCCTTTGTTTTTCCATGCAGTGATTTCTCTCACACAATACAACAGGGTTTGATCCAGCAGGGGTTTTATTTTTCCAGGTGCGATTGCATTACTCTCCTTGTCCACTGGGGGGTGCATTACCTGGAGCCCTCAGCTCCAGAAGGCCCTGTGTATTGCATTTCTGTACTTCAAGCTATTTTAATGAGTGTTTTTTTCCAAGTGGTTTTCCTGCTGTTTGATTTAGTGTAGAGAGTGATTAACAGTGGGGTAGAGAGTGATTAACAGTGGGGTAGAGAGTGATTAACAGTGGGGTAGAGTGTGCAGCAGTGACTGTGTAGGGAGTTTGTAATCACGTTTCTGGCTCTAGATGCAGACAGTGAGGAGATGCCTGAAGTCTTGAAGGTGCTGAGACCGTGTCCGGAAAAATACCAGAACTTCTGTATCCATGGCCAATGCAGCTTTGACCCTGACCTAGACATACCCGTCTGCAGGTGAGCATACAATTACCACTCCTACATGAACACACCCACTTGCAATTGAGAATACGCCTACCCCCCCCCAAACCTGAACATGTACACCTGCTACCACAGGAGCCTGAGCACACTTATCTGTAACTGACCGCACAGCCTCAGTGAAAACTCATAAAGTTGTGTGAAACGATAACTGTGTTCTTGCCCTTAACAGCATACGATGATGCCACTGTGGGTGTGACCTTCAGAATGTGATGATGACACTGGAGATGTGGCCCTCAGAATGTGATGATGACACTGTGGGTGTGGCTTTCAGCTGTGTACCGAATTACGCTGGGGAGAGATGCCAACATCTGGTTCTGCAATCCCGCAGCGCGAGAGCCGACCCTGAGAAACTCAACGCCATTGGTGTGGCTGTGGTCCTGCTGCTCTGTGGACTCATTGGTGGCCTCTACTGCTGTGTGAGGAAGAGGTACAAAACCACACCTACAGTGTTTTTAAACTCACCTGTTCACCTTATCCAACCCCATGCAACCATGACTGCCTGCGCAATTATGTATCACTGCCTGCATATCAGCTAATTGGAGTGATATGTAGAAACCATGTTAACAGCTCTGAATAAAATGTTAATTTACAGGTGCGAGAAATAGAAGCCCCAGCAGATCCACTCAGGTCCATTTGAACATCTACTCAGAGACTTTGGGACATGAGGAAAATCCTCATGGCAGACATGTTTGTTCCAGTTATTGGCCAGGTCGCATTTTCACATTACCATGGCATTTTCTAACAGGAAATAAAGGAAGTTGCCTGGCTGGGTTTTCTGTACTCATCCTCATGTTCTGCTTCTCTAAAAGCATCAACAGCGTTTCATTTCAATATATATTTTTATTTCATTGTTGCAACTGTCATCCTCTTTTTATGTCATTTATTCACTAAAGGCTTAATATGTGTTTTACACCAGTCAAAACTTGTCAATAATGCTGTAATGAGAGAATATTAAGAGAACAATTATAAGAAAAAGGTTAGAAAATAAGCTGGTACAAATTCGTAGCGAAGTTGTTTCACACTACACTCTATAGCCCTGTACTGGACTCACTCTAACCCTATACTATACTCTGACACTACACTCTAACCCTCTAACAGACAATGTAACTATACTTTAATCCTACAGTACACACTAAAACTACACTCAAACGGTGTAGTACACACTAAAATTTCACTCTAATACTATAAAACACCCTGAACCTACACAGTCTACTCCAGTGCTACACACTGACATTACACACTGTATTACACATTCACGTTACACTATCTAACCCTGTACTATACACTGAAATTACACTGCATAATCCTTGACTACACTCCTGATATTAAACGTAGTAACCATTTATTACCTCCAGCTGGCACTTGCAGTCACAAGAACCACACTGACACATTTCATCTTCAGTTAATACCATTTTTTTTATAATTCATCTTGGAAAGCACGAAACACAGAGAGGAACTGCACTTGAGCACAGTGAGTTGTGTGTGATAAGTTCCCATCAGAGAGTAAACAGACACTCTCTGCTGCGGGATACAGAGAGGTGCATTTGGGTGGAGACATTAGAGGCAGTGCAGACTCTGCTGGCAGTCTTAGTAACCACACCCAGAGGATCAACTCTACTGCAACTCCAACATTCACTGACCTCTCTAAAGAGTTGCTTGAGCAAAAAATAATACCTTGTTTCAATCTTAATGAACCATGAGTAGCATTCACTCATTTTCCCCCTAAATGCTGCTTGATCTTCCTGTCTCCACCCGGATGATTATACAGCACCTGATTCCCAAATTTCTTCTGAACACCTCCACCTTCATCTGTGATATATCTGTCTGTCTGTCTAATAATATTTAGGATATTCACATCACACTTTACATCAACAAGCTCTCCTTTCTCGAACTGTCTACAGGATGGATATATGGCATGAAAGAGGAAAACAATAATCTCTGACTTTAAAGTAGATATACACAATCTGAGCATCTAGATGTTAGCCATCAGAATATTGAGTGACAAAGCTATTTTTATAAACGTGTCAAATGATTAATGATTTGCACATGTGAGTAACTGGCCTTTTTCTACACTGAAAGCACTTCTCCTTTAGACTGCACTGTAACTGTGATTGAACTACAAAACCCTGCAATAATTACATCAGCAACGAAGACAGATTATGAGAGATCTGTGTTCTACCCACAGGTGTCACTGTTTACTTACTATAGAATTTTATAGTTGAGTATTACCTGACATCCGAGGAGAGCGTGAGAGTTCCCTCTACATGTAACCCCTTTACCTCAAAAATGCCATCATTTCACATAATAGGTCAGGTTACAATGATAACCTAACAAATACTATCAAAGCATCCGTCATTTTCATGACAACATATATTGCCTTATATGTTTGTACAAAATAATCCAATTGACTTCACACTTCAAACTACTGTTAAAATTAAATGTAAAAAATGCATGTCGACAATATCTTTCACGGGAACTGAAACACAATGTTACACTTTGCCAGGATTTTCCAACACATTTAAGATAGGGTACAGCCCAAACGAGGTATTTCATAATATTACTAAAATAATAAAAACTATATAACGTATGATTAGTGTTTCTTCCAATTTACACTGTATTGTTGACATATGTTATTAGATAAACTATCTTATATATATACCCTGCAAGACTACCTTGGTCCATTCAGCTAAAATGGGCTGCCTGTTCATAGTTCATGAAAATAAACTATTTTGATGTAATGTTAACGCGTGTTGCGCAACTGGGTCAAAGTTTTTTTTTTTCCCTCGATCTAACTTTGCAACCCCTGCGTTTGATTCAAGGTGAATGAACCACCACACCCTCACCTACACCTAATAACGTATTCGATAAAACAGAGAAACTGAATGAGTAGGACGTTTTGTCTACGTCTGGGATTTCGTCGTTCTTTGGTCCGCTACAGATATTGTGAGACACGTCGAAATACCGGTAATGCAATCGTTGCATACCTGCTTTCATACATCCCACGCGCTTTCTCAGAGAAGACTACGGAACGCGTGACACCGCCGGTCACTATACTTGTCGTACTTCTCTGCTGACCCACGGCCATGAAAGGTTTCAGATCGTCTTGTCTCCTGTCAGTATATGGTGAGTCGTTAATATATTCTTTTCCGGTGAATGAAGTAAAACAGAAAAGCTACTTGTCCATTTGGGCAGCTGCCAATAGTGGTTTTCCAAAGATCGTCGTCGTTCTGTGTTTTTTTTTTCAGTCTTGCTTTGGTTTTCTTAATTGGCCAGTGTTCTGGGTTGTTTCCGAACGTTCAAATCACCGCTAGGGCGAATTTTAACTTGGGTAAGCGCATATTTTTAGTTGGCTATAGTCAGTAAAGGATGCATGTTGGAGGCGATAATACGTGAATACATAAAATATACTGAGAAAAGTCCTGCACAGGTAGGAAGGCACACCCAGGTATAAAAATATATGGCAAGCACGGAAGGTAAACAGAGGACGGGTATGTTTTGTGGAATTAATACAAAATAAGCTGCTATTTCCCCACGCTACTTTTATTACAACAGCGAAATTAAAAGTAGAAGTTTGAAGTGTGATTTTTCCCTTCAAATTTCTCATATTCATGCCTCTGATAGGAACAAACAAAACTAATAATTTTTGACGGATCGATGCTACTAATGGGAAAACGTAGTGTTACGGGCCGTGTTGTCTACCATTTATTGCGTTCATTAATGATGGACGCACTTGTCATCCAACATGCACTGAAAACAAATGGAGACGCCAGCTGGCTTTTTATCCGGAGCTGTTTTTCCAATTAACAAGACAGAAAAACTGGAAAAGCTACACGTGACTTCTACAGCTGCCCGCTGCACAAGTCTAGCAGTATCATTTTTTAAATTAGTTTTTCATATAATCCAATAGGAGATGCAGGACAAAGTAGTATGGTTACCTGTTTTTTGTTGTATCCCAAAACAAGCATGTTATTTTAACCAGATAGCAAATACATTGCTTGACAGCCAGATAAATAGCTGCTATAATAGCTGGTACTTTACTTGCAAAAGAAGACTTATCCATGTAAAACATTATGCCTGGATTAATAAGTGTTCTACCTGCCTTGACTTGTCAGTGTTAGTTTGTTATTGTGGTGGAAAACATCAACAACCCATATATTGCTATTCAGTTTAATGCAAACAAGTGCCTGCCATATTTTCATGCTGGATTTCTATGTATGAAGCTACTGAGTGGTTTGAGCTGTCTCCCCATGACAACATGACAACGCTCCTTCTCTGTGAAGATGGTACTTCCACAGACTTGCTTGCAGGTGACAGGACATGGTGACCTCTTGTTGCCTCCTGAGGAAGTGGGATGGAGCCAGTATGTTGACCAGCATGACTGAATGAGGGAGAGTTAGAGAATCAGGTTGTAATAGATTAGGGTACTACTATTTGGTCAGGGTCTTTGCTGTAGTCTGGCAATAATGTTGATACACAGGAGTGGCACTCTGTTCCATTATCATATTCACAATACTTAAGTAAAACTAAAAAAAATGCCTTATAAGCAAAGGTGGTTGGTTGTTGCTATTGCAGGTTCTTTCTTTCTGTGTTTCTTAGCTTTGAGAAGAACCTGGCCAAAAGGCTAGCAACATAGCCAATTTTGAGCTATCAGATAATATGGAGACATAGGTATATGATATAAACCAACAGGTTCAAATGTTAGTGAACAGAGCTTTGACCTTAAATATAAAACAGGAACTAAAAGGAAATTTCCATTGTAATTCTATACAGCTGTTTACTGAAAGAGTAATAAGAGACTGGATCTTTAGCTTGCAAGATAAGGGTTACAGAAGACAGCTTGGGGGGATTTACCCAGCAGAAATGTTTAAATCAGTATGATCCACTGAACAGTGACTCTTGGGGTCATTCATTTATGACATTAAGAGCACAGGATTGTGCATTAAAATGGCTACCAGTGACAAATTTGTGACAGGAGAATTCCCTGTTCCTCAGGTGTATCATGCTGGTTGATGTTAAGATGACTACCTCGCGGGTCAAGACGGTGGGGTTTTTAAGTGGCAGAAAACACATCATTTCAATAATTGCCTGTATGCACCCTTGATGATGTTACATGTGAAAGCCTTCACGAAGTAGGGGGAGTTCTACTCATTCCATTTACCATTAGCCACACTTCTCTTCATAAAAACTCAAACATGTTAGGAAGTACAAGGAGGAGTTCAGACCATTCAACCCTATTTGCCTTGAATCTAGAGCAAATTTGTACTTGTGAGGAATTTCAGCCTCAGAGTCTCTACCTCTAATGCAAACCCAGGGAAATTATTCTAAGCATTCATAACTTTCTCTGTGAAGTATCATCTTGAAGTATTAGTGTTATAATGTTAAAGGCACTTTACACTAATTTCCACCTTTGATGCAGGTGTTGTTCTCAGAGCCACCTGTGTGGTGCGCATAATTAATCTCTTGTAGAATTTTAAATACTTCAAAACCTACCTCAATCTGCATTTATTGCGGTATAAGAGATTAAGGGTTAGATTTACCAAAGAGTGTATTTGTAACCGCTAATGACAGAGAATCTAGTACATTTTGTGCATGTGCTTATGGCTGTGACATTTTTATCAGTGACAGTAATGTGAATGATGTCAACCAAAGACAACACAGACAACTGCAGGTTCTGTAGTCCCTGTGTGGGGAGCCCATCTGAAGGGATAAGGGACCTGACATTTCCCCTTTGAAGAATCTCTGTCTCTAATCATTCTACTTAACGTCAGCCTCCTCTTCCCTGTATCACCCTCCCCTTCCTTTCCAAGATTATTGGATTAATCTCCCTGCTCTTCTGAATGGCTGATCTTAAGCGCTGCTGTTCTGAATTGCTGATGTTACATGCTGATGTTCTGAATGGCTGATCTTATGTGGTGCTGTTCTGAGTAGCTGATCTTGTGTGCTACTGTTACGAATGGCTGATGTTACCTGGTTCAGCAGAGCTGTCACTCCCTTGATGCCCTAAGGTCATGAAATGTGTGCAAGACTTTCAAAGTACCCGCTATTCCAGAAAGGGCCCTTGCCAAGCAGGAGCTTTTTTCCAATGTTTATCAAGTCCTTTACATTTAAACTGTTCACATTGATCTTTTACTTCTGACAGCCAGTATTTCTTCTTCACTCAAGTTACATATGTTATGTGTAAGGCAAAGAAGTGCACAGAAATAGTGCTGTATATTTAATATGTATTAAATATATCACTCAATTTAAAATTAATTAAATATCTCTCTATTTAATATTTAAAGCATATTAGATATCCCATTTATCACTGACCCCCTGTTACGTTGTTTACTTTCCTAAAGTGTTTCTGGAGTGTGGAAAATACGCTCTGTCCTTTTCACGCTTGTTTGTTTTCTTGTGAGAAAATTCAGTGGTGAAACAGGTTGGTCACCCATTGCTGGGTGGTGCTCATTGATTGTCTTAGTTATAGGGATATATCAATTAATATCTGCGATAAAGTTGTAAAGTTGGCTTTGTTGCGACTTTCCGTTTTATGTGGGAGCCATAAAGTCCTTTGGGTGGTGAGGAGAAAACAGACAAAAATATTTTGATGCCATAATAGTAACCAATGTTTAGAGCCATATCACCCAGTTACCTCCGGATTGTTTGACTAAGCATATTTATCTTTGGCGAAGATGTGGCAGGAGGGCGTACGTGTGCCATGTTCTAGCAGGGCGTGTGTGTGCCTTGTTCTAACACGCTCAGGATCAGCGCTGCTGCTGGAATGCAGCGCTGGTTTTCTGGTGTGTGCTGGCGCACCGGACATGACCTAGAAGCAAGCCGGGGAACCTCCCCACGGTCTCCTTGATCTACGCCCACGCGTACACCTCTGATCCCAGGTGCACAGACCTGGAAGGTTCAAAGGCACCACACCCTGCGAAACTATTTACAGCGTCGCCGTGACAGCGTCTGGAAAAGGCTGGAGGCAGAGCAGTAGAGTGAATAGCTGTAACAATATGTTGTGATAAGAGTTCTTTGTGTCATATTTTGGACTTGTTTTCATGAGATGTTCCATCTGGGTGTCTGCAGAACAGAAACATAAATAATAAACATCAATGTAATGACAGGAGCTTGTTTAATAATTCTCCTCCCCTGCCCTGCCCTACAGTGAGGAAAAAGCAAACACATGTAACTGACTGAGCAAAGGAACAGTTTAATTAGTTGTACAATGTGCCATTGCTATACTCCTCCCATAGGGGGTGACACATCCTCCCCTCTCACACTAAGGAGTTTTGGTAACTGCTGCTTCTACAATAGTACCTTCCTTCCCTCTTCTTGTGAATTTTTCAAGCTGTGTGAATGTTATGGGATTATGAAATTAAGCAATGTATAAACATTACATTTATTTGAGAAATTATTTAGTCACTTTGTTGATGCTATACTTTTGCAAGAAATGATTTACTCTCTGTGTGAATATTGGGCTTGTGTGTGAAATAGTCCTAAACCTCTCTCTGTTTCTCAGGTCTGCTGCTTCTGTGGCCAAATGCTCACTCCACTAGCCCCTCACCAACATCAGGTACCAACCCACCCTCTCTCTGTTTCTCTCTCTACCTTTTTTTCTTTTCCTCTCTATCTAACTACTTTTCTCACCACTTTTATTTCCCCCCTCTCTTTCTGGTGCTCCCTCTCTCTCTCTCTGTCTCTGTCCCTCTCTCTTTGTCTCCCTTTTGCTCTCTCTGGCACTCTCTGCCCTGCTCATGTTGTCATGTCTTTATGATTGTGCAGGTTCTGTGGACACTCCCCATGTGGAGAGAGTGATGATCCAGAAGTGTAACTCCAGCATGGAGGAGTACTGTTTCCATGGAGAGTGCATGTTCCTGCTTGACCTCAAAGAGCATCACTGCAGGTGAGAACACCCACTGTGATGCATGCTCGTGCGTGTGATTGTGAGTGTGTGTGTGTGTGTGATTGTGTGCATGAGTGTGTGTATGTGTGTGTGAGGCTTTGTATGTATGTGAGTGAGCTCTCTAATTCTGTGCTGTGTTCCAGGTGTGAGAAGGGCTATGCGGGACACAGGTGTGCTCACCTGGAGCTGGTGTTTCAGCCGTTGAGTCAGGAGTACATAGTCCTCACTGTGGTGTGTGTGGTCTTTGTGGTCATCGGCATCACTGGAGTTGCCTACTTCTTCTACAAGTGGTAAGAAACTGTATCTGTGTGTGTGTGCGTCCACATCCGTGTGTGTCCCTGTATGTCAGTATTATCCTATGATCTGAACATCTCTCTGTCTGGCAGGTATAATCGGAACAGGTGCCCACCTGCAGAGAAGTACCAGGAGGTGCAGATGGCATAATGGGAAATGATTTCAGTCAATATTACAGGGTCTCTCCATGGAGCAGGCTAATTGGAAAAGAGCATATTATTTAAAAAGATGAGATAAAGATGAATATAGTATTTAATATCTCACTACTCAGTGAGAGCTGAATGTGGCAGGTGTGGTCCCATTGCCGGGTGTCCTAAGAATGCTCATAGGGTCACAACTCCACACCTGTACACCTGTGAACTATGCAAATCTGTAACAACCAGGCCCATGGCCTTCCACAGAGCTGTCCTATAAGACTCATCCTGTAGGATTTTATAGTATTGTCATTGCACCCTACAGGATGCATGTGTGTGTGGTGTGTGTGTGTTGGGAGGAGCAGAGAAGGTGTGTATGTACAACAAGGAGCTCCTGATACATCTTCTGCTTTGCTCTTATTTATATTTATATTATCATCATTACAACTTTGCAACTGCAGTGTTAAATGTGGTGTTCAGACAGGATATGATTTGTAAAGAAAGGTTATACTGCAGAAAAACTGTGTGCTTGTTTTTATTTGAGTTGAATAGAACCCCTATCGCTATCAATTTTTATCTATAAATTCCACAGGATAACAGTAAGCAAGGTTTCAAAAAAGCCCATCCTAACACACGTTTCCATTTGTCACAACCAAAACAGCTTTATATCTAGGCCTACCTACTGTTCACACATTTGTTCTGATAAATAAATACCATAATTGTGAGTAAATCAAGTATACATCAAGCTTCAAGCAAACAGTAGCTATTCAGTGGCTTACATAGCTAGCCTTAATCACACTTGTCTAAATCATTACTTCACGCAGCTAGATGTAAGATGCAAGCTAGCTTCAGGAGGTACAAATAGCTAAATAACTTCATTTACAGTTCTCAGAAATACCTTGTCTGTGGTGGTGACTATGCCCAAATTTTGTTCACTTGCACTTGCCTGTTTCTTCAGAGCATCTTTTTGGCAAGGATGCTCTGAAGCATCATTGCACAGTATGCATGGATACTTGCAGAAGGGCCTGTCCTCTTCAGTCAGGCCACAGTGAATGCAGTAATGTGCAGAAGTGTTGAGACAGAGAGCAGAGAGCTTCAGTATTCCCGGAAACTGATGCTGAAGCTCTCTGTGGAAGGCATTCTTAGCCTCAGCACTCTGAGGTAAACAGTTAACAGTCAGGCTTCAGGAACCCTGTAATGGGATGAGCTACCATGACCTGCCACTCACTAACTCGTTTGAACCAATCAAAAGACTGTTCAGAAGTCATCAGTAAACACACTGATTGGTTCAGTTGTTTAGTCACTTCTAATGCTCAATTTTGGGGTTCATGAAGCCTCACTCTTCCATCACTGGCCTTCTTTTTTCCTTTTCATCAGTGTGTCTAAGGTGAATGCAGATAGCATGTTCTTCCAAATGCACCATCCAGAAGTTTTTTTAAATTATTTTTTCTTTAGGGATTACATACATAACTCCATACATGTTAGAGCTTTCAATATCTCCAGCAGAGGACAGTGTGCACTACACAAACACAAAGTGATTGTTTCATTTCAGTTGTTTGATCTAACCTGTGGAAATCATAGTTTTTTATTCATACCAGATGCACATTTTGGTAAAGACAATTGAATACCTAATTGCTATTTTGCGGAAACCTTCTGGGAAACAGATTTAAACGGAAAATAATGGTACCTGTAGTAATACCTGTTGTGCTTGTTTTTTATGCATAATTTTTGTTTTGTAAAATTTTCTTTATTTTTGCATGGCAGGTTCAGCAATATTGTTTTATATTAAATGTTTTAACTGTAAGGAAATCATGTAAATCTGTAAAAAATTGTATATTTATATGTTTTTTAAATTGCACAATAAAATGCTTCTTCAAATGTGAGTTTATTGTTTTCCTTAACAGGACACAGATCCCTACCTGACAGGACCATCCCACTGCTAACAGTAGATGTTGCAGCACTGACATAAAGCAATCTGATTTTTTTCAGGATTTACCAGAAGCAGGGGATACAATCCCAGTGAGACTCTGTATTTTACATGATCAGTACAAGGTCTTTCTGAAGGTTTAGCCCCCGGCATGATGTTTTATTTGCAGTATTGTTACTGTGCTGATTTCTGTATACCTGTATAAAAAGGGCATTACAATGAACAGAAGCTGATTGATTGATTGATTGACTGATTGATCCAGGCTGACATACACAGCTTGCATATCATTTACCTGTTGGATATTTAGTGAAGCATCTCTTCTGTAGTCCCTTACCAAGCATGAGAGCACTGAATCCAGCTCCTTAAGCAGCTTGGCATGCATCCATACACTCATTTCAAACCCTGTCAGTGAAGCTAGACAGCATCATTTAATTCCCAACATTTCCACTCTCTATTGCCTTTCCATTAGAAGGGTGTCACTTTCTGTTGCCAGGCTAGCAGAAGGGTCTCACTTCCCGTTGCTGGGTCTGCAGAGGGGTCTCACTTCCTGTTGCCAGGTCTGCAGAGGGGTCTCACTTCCTGTTGCCGGGTCTGCAGAAGGGTAGTTGACCTGCTGTGCTCTCAGTTTCTTCTTGCGTGTCACACAGGAACTGCCTTCTTATCAGGCATAAACACTGACATACACAGCCTGGCTTTTGTTTTTCCGTGGGAGGATGATGTTTATGTCCCTGGATGTTACATTCTTGCAAAACATTATAAACTTATGCCAATATATTACAATGTTGTCCAATCTGAAGGCACACTGACTGAGCTAGGAAGTGCAAGTCATTCTGTAAATTAATAAAACCCCCTGATTTAAGTGGTTCATACTGAGGTGTTTCAAAATGTTTAGAAAAGGAATCCATTTCTCAATACCATTTCCTACAATCATGAGTGAGAATATGCAAAAAAGCTATTGTAACAGTGTTTTTTTAGAATATGGTTTTACATCTCTTTCGGGAGAACACAGAAACCCCTTTTAAAGGAACATTGTAATGTGTCTCCATAATGTGAACATTGGATTTTAGCTGCCATTGTTAAGGATTAATGAAGCCCTATGTGTTGCCTGCACAGTGAATTTCCACGAAGCTGTTCAAACAGAAGAATGAGGACACACAGGTCTGTCTCTCCTACCAGCCAGGACATTCCGGGCACAGAAAGGCTCATCACTCAACAAGCAGTTTAGACCTCCCAGCTCCAGGGGGAGCTCCAGTGTGGGTAATGGGGTTAGAACACTGCACTGATACCCTATGTGTTCTCTCCAGTTCTCTCCATGCAAATGTCACAAGGGTCCCATTTTATTGTAATCTGAATTAAAATAGAAAAAGCCCTTTCACCTGCAGACATGCCTAGAGCTTTTGGGGGATATTTATAAATAGTCACAGAACACAGCGTCTCTTCCAGGTGGAAACATTAGGAGCCACTCAGGCGTGCTGTAACTACCCAGTCGTGCTCTCATCAGTATTCTCACAGTGCGTTGGCATTCGGCTATGAACTCCAGTGCCAAGTCTATGCATGAATATGCTACTAATAGCATGCAAATATCAGCACCCAGTGGTCATGAATAAAGGGTTGCATAAATAAGCTGATTATTGCTACCAGTGATAAATATTTGAGCCCGTTCAGTTTGGCAGGATTGTTTTATCAGGTGTCTCTACCGACACAGGAACAAGAAGCACCACAGCAAATCATTAGTGACATACACCCTCAAAAGATTACAATATTTTATATCATTCTGCATTTTAACAAAATCAATGTCCTCAGTCAACACTGTAAATAAAGAAATGTAGCCATTACAGGACATTTCTGACTTGGCTTTACCATGCCTGGCTGTTTGGGCTGGGTTGCAATGTTTGTTGGGCTCGACTGACACAAAGATATGTTAAAATCCAGTGACTCCACAAAAAGTAGATACACCCCATTTTTTTCTCATATTCACGTCATCCAATCAGTATGATCATTGCAAGTTGTCTTTGGCCTGTGGCGGCTTTTTTCTGTCTGAAACTTTATCTCTGTGTCAGAGGAAGGTCAGCAATTGTTTGAGTGAATGTTGAGTTAAGCCTTTCTCTTCAGGTGCATGTGTCTGTTTGCTCTGATCATTTCCCTCCTGCCCTAAGCCATATGTGTGAGAGCCCCCATGCAGTGGACTAGACCTGCCTATTCACCCACATCTGAAACAAAAGGCTTCCTGTTCAGTCAGTGTGACGCAGGAAGGGTCATATTGCATTTCTCAAATTTGGAATTCACAGAAATCCCATTTGCACGTGTGGGCGTTTCTGTCTGTGTTTTTTGCTTTGTTGACTGAGGGTCAAAAGCCCTACCCCAAACTGTGTTCTCTTGTGTATAAAATGTCAGTATTTAGACAACCAAAGCTGGGAAGTGCTGTGTGTTTGTGTTTGGTTATGAGTGTGTGTGCACATGTGTGTGCGTTTGTTTGTGTGTGGTGCGGGTTAGAAGAATGACGTTGGATAGGAACTGCTCTCTAATTATGGACAGTTTTAAACCTGTTTGTTTAAGTTAGGACAGAGAGTAATATCACAGATTAATTCAATTATATTGAAAACTACTGACACTATAACAAACTTATATACCTTTTTATCTTGGCTGAAATACCTGCTACATATTTTTCCTCTGAATATTATATTGGTTGAATCCTCTATCTGGGAATGAGGCCTTGATTCTCGCATAGTGTTGCCTGTGACATGTACCCACATGCAACAGATTCTGACACAGTCTAAATAAACTTTTTGAAATACTTATTCCATAGTAAGAGAATGTAAATGTTACATTTTCTGCAACATCATGCCCCAGCACTGGCATTCATTGTCATCTAACCTTGGCTTGAAAACATTCCCTGAATTCCACCTAAATTTCACAGCCACCAGGATATACAGGTAGCTCACATTGTGTGAACTAATCATGAAGTACTCTGACCACTTCTCTACAATGCTGCCCTGACCACTGCTCCATGCTGCTGCTTTGACCACTGCTCCACACTGCTGCCCTGACCACTGCTCCATGCTGCTGCCCTGACCACTGCACCACACTACTGCTCTGACTACTGCTCCATGCTGCTGTTCTCACCACTATTCCCTGCTGCTGCTCTGACCATTGCTCCACATTACTGGTCTGTTGCTAATAAGTGCTGACCATAGTAAATAAATTGTTTTCTACATAAAGTGAGATTTCACACCCCAGATGTTTCTGGTGATTGTACTTTACAGACTTCATTGCCACACTGATTAGGAGAAGACAAGGCAGCACTAATCTATGGCGCCTCAGTTGAGGTGTATTCATTTACACTTCCATGTATGTAAGCTGAGTTTGAAGTACGCCCACTGCTTTGACACGCCCCTTGCTTGGCCATAAAGGGGAGCGGTACGGCAGTGACACAGCCAAACCCACAGGAACAGAGATCCGCAAGGACGCTCCTCACCCTCCTCACACTCCTCACACTCCTCACACCATGAACGCTCTTCTGCTGACCTGCTTCCTCTTTCTGGGTAAGTTTACAGTCGCTGTGTCCTGCTTCTTGAAGCCTTTTACAAATTTCTTGGATTTGCTTCCTCTGGGGATCTGTTGAGACCTGAGATTAAAGAGCTAGGGCAGGACTACTACTGTGAGAGAGGAGTTGAGATGGAAGCTGTTCTTCCTGTAAAGCTTATCAGCAGAACAGAGCAGCCATCTCCACACCTACACATCTAGGCTCATGCATGCCGGCACATTATGACGAAGCTGGTGAGTATGTGGGGCATCTGTTTGGATTTGTTTTCTTAAAGCCTCTGTTCTCCATTTTTTAATATCACAAAAAAAGCTGCCAGACCCTCTCTGTCTCTGTCTACATCTCAAGGAAAATGGACATAGTTCATGCCTAAAATGGTATTTGGGAGTAAAGCTGCTTAGAGGAGGTATTTGAAGGTCTGTAAACATCCAAAATACCTTCAGAAAGACAATATCTTTCTATGTTTATGATGTGTAGTGACTGATTTGTGAAAACACAGTTTTCCTGCTGCGTGTAGTCTTAAGCAGAACTGCTGTGTGTGGCCTCTTTGATGTGATGTGTCATTTCTCGGTTGTGTGTTCTGTGTGACTGCTGTCTCTGGTCATGCTGCAGTCTTTCAGTACAGCTGCTGTCTGTGGTCATGCTGCGGTCTGTCAGTACAGCTGCTGTCTCTGGTCATGCTGCGGTCTTTCAGTGCAGCTGCTGTCTCTGGTCATGCTGCGGTCTTTCAGTGCAGCTGCTGTCTCTGGTCATGCTGCGGTCTGTCAGTACAGCTGCTGTCTCTGGTCATGCTGCGGTCTTTCAGTGCAGCTGCTGTCTCTGGTCATGCTGCGGTCTTTCAGTGCAGCTGCTGTCTCTGGTCATGCTGCGGTCATTCTGTATGACTCCAGTTTTTGGTTGTTCACAGCATGTTGCTCCATGGGGGTCACACAAACCACAGTGTCTGAGGGGAGGAGTAGTATGACATCATCTGGGAATGGAATTCAGATCTCCAGCGATGAAGATGTGGAGTTGGAACATGAAGAAGATTCCAGAGAGGAGTTACCACAGGGTATGTGTGTCCATATGTAACTGTGCCATTAGTGGTGTTTAAATAGTGAGATTTACAGAAACATTTTAAATGTAGCACCCCTTTCTGAGTAGGTGATTACTTCCCATCTTGGGTAACTGCTGGCCTGGAGGAGCACTACAGTCCACATCAGCATGTCTCTCTTATCATATATCACCTCACCCTAATGTTCAGCTCAGAGCACAACCAGAAACAGAAATTCACTCAGCAAAAGACATTTTTTGCATTGATTGAAGTATTCATGCAATTCTATTTAGTTGACCTAAATTTCAAGCTAGTTCAATGTATTTTATATTGATCAAGATGGAGGTACAATATAAATAGATCCTCTGGCATTGAGCAGTAAATAGTTTGTGAAGACAGGAAGAATACTCTTCATCTCTTGCCAGGCACACTGCAATAGTGAATGTAATTAATCCAGTTTCTTATTCATCCAGACATGGAAACATAGTCACTACAGATGTAGATTTGGAGCAGCTGTCTTGTAAATGTGTCTCATTTTTCCAAGTATCAATGATTCACCTGTAACATCTGCCCCATGTCTTACTCAATACAGCTTTTAAAGATGTGATCTTTAAAGTTCATTACATTTACATGCATTTACATGCACTTCAGTCTGTAAGCGTGCCAATTTAGCTTTTAAATATTACTTAAAAACATAAATAAAGTAAAAACAGTTATTCTGATGTTCCATGTTGTGGATGAAAATATCAGCCAGAAGAGGAAAAAAAAACACGGAAAATATTAAGACAGTGTTTAGTATTGTTTTAAAAATTACATCACAGAATTCTATCAGTGATTCCCTAAAAAACATAGCTTGTTGCAGGCATAAGTGATGGACATTATATAAATTCACTGAAAAAAGGAAATCTAAAGGAAACATGGCAGTGGTGGTCTTTGTGCCTTTCTCTCACTCTCTGACTTTTGGATGGATGCACTTCTGTTCTCTTGTGCTGACAGTTGCTCTCCATGAGAGCATACACTATACACACACACACACACACACACACACATATATATATATATAATGTAACGTAATGCCTATCTCTCACCTGCAACATTCAAATTCTTATTATAATTCAAATAAGCTTTATTAGCATGACCATACAGGTGCACAGTATTGTTCCAACTAAATATAAATATACATACTAAACTTTTCAACTTAAAATAAAATGAATTCAGATATAAAATAAAAACAAATAAATAAATAGCAAATGCATACACACAAACAAACATGTGCAAAGCACATTTACAGGACGGGGGATGCTTCCTGCCCACTGTCGCTCAGGCTGTGGTTCTGCTGTGTCCCTCATCCACAGGCGTTTCTTGTTTCTTTTCATCAACCCAGTTCTTAAATGTAGGGAGGGATACTTTAAAATATTCAAAGCATCCTTCTGTAATTATTTCGAATGTATTACAATGTCGGGTGCCAATGTCAAATTCTTTCTCTCTAGTTCAGCGTGTCCATAAGTGTCTCTCTCTTTCCTTCAGTGTGTTAGCAATCCTCTTTCTCCTTCAGTGTGTTAGCAATCCTCTTTTTCTGTCTCTCTTTCTCTCTCTCTCTCTCTCTCTCTCTCTCTCTAACTTGCTGTGTTAGTAAGCCTCGCTCTCTAGTTCAGTGTGTTAGTAAGCCTCTCTTAGTTCAGTGTGTTAGTGAACCTCTCTCTCTAGTTCAGTGTGTTAGTAAGTCTCTCTCTCTCTAGTTTAGTGTGTTAGTGAGCCTCTCTCACTCTAGTTCAGTGTGTTAGTAAGTCTCTCTCTCTCTAGTTTAGTGTGTTAGTGAGTCTCTCTCTCTCTAGTTCAGTGTGTTAGTAAGTCTCTCTCTCTCTAGTTTAGTGTGTTAGTGAGTCTCTCTCTCTCTAGTTCAGTGTGTTAGAAAGTCTCTTTCTCTCTAGTTCAGTGTGTTAGTGAGCCTCTCTCTCTAGTTCAGTGTGTTAGTAAGCCTCTCTCTCTCTCTTTCTCCAGTTCAGCGTGTTAGTAAACCTGAGGAGAAGGGGAAGAGCCGGAGAAAGGGAAAAGGAAAGAGAAGACACAAGAATAAGGGAACACCCAGCGACATGCCCAGCAACATGCCCACCCACATGACCCCCCACTTGAGGGGGGAGGATCCCTGTGCTACAACACACCAGGACTACTGTATCCATGGGCAGTGCAAATACATGGAAGACCTGGGAGAGCCCACCTGTGTGTAAGTATTCCCATCTAACTATGTAGGTATAGCACAGTTTCCTCTATCTGTGTAGGCAATAGCACAGTTTCCTCTATCTACCTGTGTAGGTATAGCACAGTTTCCCCTATCTACCTGTGTGAGTAAAGCAGAGCTGTGCTCTGTCTGCCTGAGTGTGTGAGAATGTAACACACACGTGCCGCTGTGTCCTGCAGCTGTGTGAAGGGCTATGATGGGGAGCGCTGTGGCATCCAGCTGCTGAAAACGGGGCAAAAGGAGCAGGACCCCGAGGTGACCCAGACCGTGCTGGTGGTTATCGCCGTGGTGCTGTCCCTCATCAGCTGCTGTGCTATCCTGCTCATGATCTGTGCGCAGTGAGTACACCCGTGAATACCTGCACGGACACCCATACACAGTAAACACATGTGAACACATACTATACCTGTACACAGCCCTACAGCAGCCACACACACCTGAAGATCAAAGATCATAATGCCAGCCTTTCCCGTTTATCAGACACTCCTGAGCTGCATGTAGGGCAGAGGCCCATTACAAAGCATAACCATAACAGGCCAAATCAAACATAATTCATAGCAACATCACGCTGGATAAGCATTTTATATCTTTATGATGCAACAGGACTGAGAGAGAAGTAATCAGCTGGGCCTTTTCCTGTGCCTTTTTTGGTAATCTCACACAGTACCTGCCCGTCATTAAAAAGACACGCAAAGCACTCCATCTTATAACAAACCTATAACAAACTAATCTTATAATATAACAAATAATATAAATAATATAATAAATAATAACTTGACCCTCTGTTTTCCATTTCAGTTATAGAACCCACAGGAACTTTCTGGCAGCCTACCTAGGAACAAGCAGTGAGAAGGAAAAACTCCAGAAAAACAGCGGGGATATGGGGGTCTGAACAGAAGCAGGTACTGGCCACAGTAGGGCTCACAAAACAGTACAGAGAGGCAGGGAGCGAATGTCTGATCTCAGGTGATGGGGGACTGAATGAATGAGAGTGCTGGGAGAGTGTGCCGTCTGCGGTCTGAACCGCAGGAGGAGTGTCTGTCCTGACCTCACTTCCTGTGGTGCAGCTCAGGTGTGCAGCTGTGCAGGATTAGCTGGGCTTAAGAGAGGTGTTTTTGATGTGCTAACAGTCCTGCCTCACTGCATTCTCAACATGCCTGCTGTGACTCAATGACTTCTGCTTCTGCCCCGCCCAGTCCCACCACATCCTGGCCTTTCTCCCACTCAGAGCTGTGCTCTACCTGTGTGTGTGTGTGTGTGCCTGTGTGTGTGTCTATGTGTGTGTGTGTATGTGTGTGTGTGTATGTGTGTGTGTGCCTGTGTGTGTGTGTGCCTGTGTGTGTGTGTGTGTGTGTGTGTGTGTGTGTGTGTGTGTGTGTGTGTGTGTGTGTATGTGTGTGTGTGCCTGTGTGTGTGTGTGCCTGTGTGTGTGTGTGTGTGTGTGTGTGTGTGTGTGTGTGTGTGTGCCTGTGTGTGTGTGCCTGTGTGTGTGTGCCTGTGTGTGTGTGCCTGTGTGTGTGTGTGTCTGTATGTGTGTGAGTGTCAGGGGTGGGTGTATAGGAGTCAGTGGAGAAATCAGTGTGTCTGCTTTTCTGTGTGTTCTGGAGAACTTTGACTCATTGCTGCTTATTCTCCCTCTCCAGGTTCCCGGAGTGCTCCATTCCACCGAAGTTTAGCCCAAAAGTGAATCTACAGAATAAAGGTTTTTTTAGTACTGTATTTTTATATTTATTTATTTGGTATTATTATTTATTGAATAATTCATGTTTGTTTGTTAGACTTTGAGGATGTAAACTGAACTCCATTTTAACTAATTGAATTTAAGCTTTATTTAAAATATTTATTTATTGCTACATTGCTTGATCAAAGAAGCCCTGTGAAGATGCATTCTAAAATGCAAGTTTGTCTCTGTGGCATTCAGTGGATGTTTGATCACTCTAATAAATCTTTCAGCTGTTATAAGACCCTAAAGAGTTTCCCCTACTCCTTGACTGAAAGTCATTACTTATTTAATGCCCAGCGTGCTAATCTGGTACAGCCAATGACACACTACACGCCAGATTCCCCTCTGCTGCACGAAGCTGGACTGCTCTGGAGAGCAACAATCTGTCATGTCACATAAGAGCTGGTGGAAACCTGCCACAGTGGCTGTGCAGTGACCTCAGACCCAGACTGTGGAGTAGCCCTAGGCCCTGGCCCTGAAACACACCTACCGTCTCACTGTAACAGCTGGCGACACACCCCCTTCCACAGACGCTTCACAGACCTTCATGTTGCAGGTTTCTGCCTGCTCTTCTGACTCTTCCGCGTAATTCCTCTCCATGAAGACACAGAACAGTGTAAGAGTGAGGGGAACCAACCTGGACTGATGATCTCAGATCAGTTGGAGCAAACACTACCCCACATGTGCCGTATTTCACTTCCCTGTGTGCCTGTTAGTCTGGATGCACAGACAGAGTATCATATGATTTATTCAACAGCACAGACCTCAGCCACCCAAGCTTGGCACTGCCCCTGATGCACAGGGCAAGAGCTAGACAACATGACATCAGCACCAATGAGCAAGTTTCCTGACTGACCAGCTTTGCACACACACCACCCCCCAGACCATGGTCCTTACCCTGCGTATGATCATATTCTGAATGAAATGTTTTCATGCGCCACAAAATACAACCACAGCTAATATTAGCATTGTATCAGTATGACATCAGAGTATCCAGAATAAGCACTCTAAAAATTGTTGAGAATTTTACCAATAATCTTATTTGTGAGGACAGTTCAGAAGATTTTTGCTTTTGCATTATCTTGTGTTTTTTTTTTCCTTTTGCAAAATAGGTTATTGCGAAAAACAGTTTTTTCCTTGCACCTCGAAAAATGCCAGCTTTTTTGTTGACCATGAGAGCTAGTGAGTGAATGATGACCCAAGAAGCCTGGCAAAACATGCGCTGATGTACAATTATAGGACGGATATACATGAATATCTTACATCTAAATTTGGTTTCTCATGACTAAGTACTGGCTTATTCAGGTTATGTTCACTGGAACACAGTGTTTACATGACTCATGTCATAGCTGGAGTGCTTGAATATTCAGGGTAACATCAGAATACTAATATGCATTGTTGCTGTGGTGGAGAAGGTGAAGTCATGACTTTAGTGTTTGGTGATTGGTACTGTAAACATCTCACTGAATGATCTCAGGAAGTGTGTGTATCTGTATGTGTATGTGTATGTGGTTATGCATGAGCATGGTTGCGTAGAGGGGACCAGGAGGGTGTATTTGTGTGTGTGTGTGTGTGTGTGCCACAATCATTGGGAGTGTGTGTGTCAATTGTAAAAATCAGCAGAATGAGTGTGTGTGTGTATGACTACATTACATTACAATCATGTAGCAGACACTCTTATCCAGAGTGACTTCCAGCAGAAGAGAACAGAGTGGAGATCGGGGATCAGGAGAGTGTCCACTGTCTGTGATTGGTCCTGAAGTAGTTGCTTGTTCACATGTACTGTCTCTGAGTGCAGACGCCTTTCAGAGGAATGAATGGCGCCATGACAACCATTCTACTCCAAAGGGCCTCCCTCGGTAAACTGCGGAGGCAAACTCTGCTCACTGTCACACTGACTGACAGCTTCTGTTTTGGGTTCAGACTCAAGCACACAAGCTGGAATGCATTGCATTCACCAGGCTGTGACCGATACTTTCCAAAGCTCGCGCTCCTCCTGTGTGGCTGCATATTTTGATGGTCAGCAACCACACCACCAAACAGTGTTCCCCTGCTACACAGCTGAAGCTGAGCAACCCAGAGTCTAGTTAAAGCTGAGCACCACAGAGCCTGATCGCACTGCAACACCAGAACTTCTGGGGGAACCAGAAGGTTGTGGGGTTGGGGACATTCCTCCTTCAGGACCAGGGGACTAAAATGTGGACCTGTGATGGGACATATGGTGCTGAAAGACCCAATTTAGCTGGCTAAAAAATTCTCTCCCTCTCCACCTCAGTTGGTGTGTGTTGAGTGTTTTGGTACAAAATGGCTGCTGTACGTCACTCAGGTGGGTGCCTTACTTTGAGTCAGCCCCCTCTTTCACTGTAACACACTTTTACACCCATTAAAGACAATAAAAGTTAATAAATAAAAGTTCAGTTGTAACACTTTGCTGGAAGTGATACGAATAAAACGTCATTCATATCATTTCCTGCAAATAAGTTAATATTTACTTTGCATTGTTTAGTTGGCATGAGGTATGAATAAGAAACTATTTCTATCTTTGTCTGTTTTGGGAACTTTGTGAAGGTCCACCCTTCTCATTCAGAAGAGGCGAGGCCACAGGTGAACTCTGCAAGCGGGAGTTCGGCTAGACATAATTACAGTAAACACCAAACCAAAAAAGCATTCAGGCACTAAAGATATCTAAAAAATGTGAAGGTCGTCTAAGACGGAAACAAGGATAAGACAACGTTTACATTCCTGTGACACATTGTTCCCTCTTAGGCTCTCTCTGATAGACAAAAGGAAAGCCAGGAGAAAATATTCACATTTTTAATTTTAGTTCTTAATTATTGATTTCACATCTTAATTGTAAATGTTCCTCAACTGTGTCATGCAAGATTTGAAAATTGAAGTGGAGCAACACTATTGCAAAGAACAAGAAAGTGAAAGTGTGAAAGACTGCCAGGGTGGCAATGTGACAGGGCGAGAGTGTGAGAGCCTGAAGGTGTTAGAGTGAGAGAGAGAGAGAGAGAGAGAGAGAGAGAGAGAATGAGAGTGTGAGGGGATTACAGTGTGAGAGGGTAAAGATGTTAAAGTGAGAGGCTGAGAGAATGAGAGTTTGAGGGGATTATAGTGTGAGAGAGTGAGAGAATTAGAGGATAACAGTGTGAGTTTGTGAGTTTGTCAAGGAATTTGAGTGTTAGAGGGTTAGAAGGTGTTTGTGTAAATGGTGAGAGGATGACAGTGTGAGAAAGTAAGAGTGTGAGAGTTTCTGGAGAGTGTGAGGAGGGGGCAGAGAAAGGGAAAGTAAAGGTGAGTAGGGTTGGCCTGGGCCTGTCAGATAAAACTGCTTGGCTCCAGCGGGAAAGTCACCTGTATATGGTCAGTCATCATGTCTACACCTTCCCAACCTGTGACGCCTGGACACTCCCTCCATTCCAGATGGCAGGTGAGGCACCTTTACAATAGCCTACACTGTTACTCCACCCATCCCGTAAAAGTGACCCTACAGGTGTGCCATGTGTAGGAAAACACGGTGGGATTGTAGGGGGTATAAACCACATAGCACAGGGGCTTATTTTGGATTTACAGTGGAGTTATTTTGGAGTTGTACATGTTTGGTTTTATAGGTGCAGCAAGATTTAAGTTCACAGCTTTAGTAGGTGGCTGTAGAATTCATTGTTGTGGGGGTAAATGCTTGGGGTACAGGGATGGGAAATGGATACAGCTCATTTTATTAGTGAAAGGTGTATAAATGACACACCCTGAAACCGCATTAGAGCACGCCTGAGCCTGCAGCGCCCACACCTCCGGAAACACTTTCCCCCTGGCAGGGACACAGGCCACCTTAAAAATCCACAGATCAGGATGGCTCACAGAATGCAGGTGCCAGGGCTACAGTCCTTTATCTAATGTATCGCTGATGAGTCATGACCCTTTGTCTCTGGATTTGCTCTCTGACACACAACTGGGCATAATTTAAACATTGTTACCAAGGACAGGCTCATATTTATGCAGTTAATGAGCAGGTCATAACCAAATGATCTTGCGGTTAGTTTTATTGACGTGAAATCTCTGAATGGATGGCCGCACACACTCATCGTGGATCCTGTAACGGTGTGTGTTGTGAATTCCGAGGGGGAGGGAATATTCTACCCATCTCAGCAGAAGAGAAGATGTGTTGTTGTTTAACAGAAAGTAAGAGGACTGGTCCAGATGAACCTGGAGAGAGGTGGGGGAGGGGAGAGTCTGAGCAAAGGCTGCACAGCGCCATGTAGGGAAGCACAGACAGCTGAGATACATCACCACCACAGAGCTTGAGACATGGACAAAACACAGGCGTGCTGATCACAAGCACCGATTATAGGCACGATTACTACAAAAACCCTGATGACGCACCTAAATACAATCCAATAAATACCATCCACACACCCATCTGCCAATCACGGAGTCACAGACTATGGGCAGAATCACCTATTACAGAGACACAGATTACAGGCAGAAACTCAGAAACTACAAATCCCAGAGAACCCCCAGCAAAGATGATGTTCTGCTCTGTGAGCTGCTGATGCTGATCTATTTCTTTCTTGTAACCTGTAGCCAGTGGATTTCTAAATTTTACTGTTGTGTTAGGCCCTTTGCACCATACCTATACAGCACTGAGAGTTAGGCCCTTTTTCCCACAACTATACAGCATTGAGAATTTGACACTGACAGTTAGCCCCTTTACTCCATACCTATACAGCATTGAGATCTAGGCACTGACAGGCCCTTAACTCCATACCTATAGAGCAGTGAGAGTTAGGCCCCTCTTGGGGCTTCCTTAAGTAATATCCACAATGACCCAGAGGTCTGACTCTTTAGCTCTTTGGCTCCTCAACCCTCCTCAATCCTGCATGAAGCACAGCTGTACATTCTGCATTCCCTGGTCTCTAGGGAGTTCGCTGGCTGGGGTCGGGTGACAGTGGGGTGCATCGGGCTGCTCTCGGGACATGCAAGCTGAGTTCACCAAGAGGCAGGGTGCCTGGCAGCTGCACTAGCGTGTGGCCAGCTGGAATCCAGTGGCATCTCAGTGATCATTGAAGGAGGCTGGAGGTTCAGTGGAGGCTTAGCTGTGAAGTCAGTATGTGGGTTTATCTGTAATCTTGCTGGCAGAGCTGTGACTGTTCAGTACAGTTGACCACTGGTTGAAAACTTGTACCAACAATTAACAAACAATCTGATTGGACAGTGGAAGCATGAGTTCATGCTGTGTGACAATGAGCACAAGACTCTGTGGCGTCTCTGAGTGACCACTGCTGACCACTGCTGGAGCTCCACCTACAGAGGGCACAGCAGAAGAGTGAGGAGCTCCTGTAAATATCCTACATGTACATCTTATACATAATCCTAAACGGATAGGGTGTTAGATAATAGCTAAATATCTGAAGCTGGGCTTCAGAAAGCAACATAGTTGACAGACTAACACAAATATGGAGAATGGAAATAAGTATTTGCGGGAACATTTTACAGTTTATAGATTCTTCTAGCAGGTAGAAGCAGGAGATCTGTGAGGTTCCAAGCAACATTAATCTGAGGGTTCCTGTGCTTTTGTTTAGACCGCAGTCAGTTTGTCATACTCTAAAGGTTTACATTCCAATAAAGGTTTTCCTGAAAGACCCTTGATGTTGTCCTGGTGGATCATTCCTGATGCTGTTCACAGAATGAAGTATGAAGGCATGCTATGGAAAACATGACTGAGCTGCAGATGCACGCAGACACACACACACACACACACACAGCACAGTAACACACTTGTGCAGCTGTGTTTCTCTTTAAAAGCTGTTTCATCGATGACCCGGCATCTGATATCAGTCATTCAGACTTCCTGCTGTGAAAATGATGAAATAAAGGGTTACCAGCTGTGTCTCGCCAGGATCAGATAGAACCTGTGTGACTTCACTATCTATGTATCCTCTTACATAATGCAGAGTGAGTCACCTGGATGTCACTGCCACCAGGAATATTGCAGGTACATTACAGGTATAGCTGTATGTGCTTTGTAAAAACTTACCTTGTTCATCTGACAGCACATGGTCATCACGGGTCAGAGCAGGGTCACCCTGAGGTCATCAGAGATCAGCCTGAAGTCAGATCGTTGTCATCATCATCTTTGGTAAGGTGAACCAATGTTTGGTGGCTTCAATGAGTGGTAGTGGAGTCACCAGTGTCTCTTTTTTACAATGGTGATATACCCAGGCTCCAGTGAAGGCTATTTACAGTAGGGCAACACAACAACAACAACAACAACAACAACAACAACAAACAACTTTAATAAACTGCACAAAAGCAAATAGGCTATGTATCTACTGGCGTCCTGAGTACAAAGCAGGCTCAGGCAGCGTTCCCTCCTCCTCCCCCTGCTGTATCCCAGCCCTTATGCAGCTGTAGCCCCTGCCCTGGAAGAAGAACCAACAGATAATAAATCAATAAGCTATGATGCAATAACATAAACATCACAAATAACAAAGGCAACATAATATTTGGTACCAAAACTGAAAAACAATAAAATCTAATAAAGTAATCTCAAACAAGGGTCTCAAAGCAAATAAACCACAATGCAAGGCTTTTAACTGTGAACTGTCCCTCAGCCACACACACGCAAACACAGGCACACACACATTGCTGGATGGCTCATTGATGGTTGTAACTGGGGCAACCCCTCTAGAAATGCTACACACAGCTGGCAGTGGATAAACAAGTATCAAGAACTCAAATAACAAAATACAATCGCTTAGACCCACCATTAACGCTTTGGGTTTATTCTAACATTATCTAAAAACACATATGACTGTCAGTTGTTAAAATTAATAGATTAAGATAACATAAGCAAACACACAAATACATATCATTAACACAATGTAGTTTTTAGATCATCCAAAATGTTTGTTCGTCCATGTTTCTTTGTGTCTCGGCACAGCTTCAGCCCATGACTACTATCATCATCATCATCATCATCATCATCATCATCATCATCATCATCATCAGGGTACATTTGTCTTGAGATATTCTGTGTCCAGATCTTACCCTGGGGGGAAGGATTGTCTCAATTCACACTAGTCACACATTTTGCAGGGGTCTAGTGAAGCACATAAACTCAGAAGTGTTCCTGCCTAAATTACAGTCAGAGTTCATTTCTTCCAGATCAGCTAGAAAGGCCTTGAGCACCAGAGAAACATATCCGCCCTGCATTAGGGAACCATCCTGTATCATCTCTTTCCAGGACAACGCTGCCTTTCAACTCCGCCCAGCTCTCTCCCCTTGCCATGCCTGGCCGCCTGGGTCTCTGGACTCATGCAGGGAACTGAGGGATATTTCCATTCATAAGCCTTTGTGTTGGGTTCTATTCCACCATTTCCCAGGAGTATCTTTTCAACACCTTTTCGATGAGCCATTTTCCCCAGCTGGCTAATCCCTCTGAAAAACTCATTCTGTTCAACACTTCGTGACAATGAAATTTTAATTTTGTGTTCTATCAAGGAAATCCTGATAAACTGATTGAACTATGGGTGGGGTTTGTGGGCATTTAGGGTGGGCACAGCCCTAAAACTCTGTGATTAATCAAAACTGGTGTGATTTTTGGCAGGAAGAGAGTGTTTGCCTTGGCTGGGAGCAGAACATTGAACATTTGGCCTTTTTTGATGTGGCACTGCATGGGCCACAGATTTCGCTAATTTAGGCCAGGGTGCATCTCCCATAAATCTCTCTCTGTAACAATATAGTGTTTACTGGGGAAGCAATGACAAGCTATAATAACATATAATAATAACTAATGATAGCCATGATAACAAAAATAACAAATCAAAAAAGCCAGTTGTACCTTCTCTCATCAACTTTAAATATTTTGAGTCTGGCCCACATTTAAACTGCTTAATTCAATCATTAGTTCCACACAGTATTTGTGATATTGTATTTTATTGTGAAGGTGTGGTCTTGCTTATGCTGTGATTGTGTAACACAACTCTCTCTCCCAAACTTTGTTTTTGACTGTATGTGTAACACAGCATTGTGGCTTTTCCTCCATGGTTATTTTGACAATGACTTCTGACATGTTCATGTTTTCATAGAACAGTTCATTTACTAATTACTCTGTGTCAGATGAAATGTATTACTGCTAATGGAAAATTCGCAATGTTACTTCTTTACATCGTAACTTTACAACACTTACAAGAGAGCCACCTGACAATCTGAATCCCTCATCTTCGTCATTTCAAGTATCATACCTGAGGAAATACTGCCAACTTGTGGCCATTTTGTAAATGGCCTTACAAAAATTTGACATGACACTCTATTGTTACTGTGCTATGCAATGCAGTCATTTAGAGCACATATGAGCAGGTATGTTTTAGCACAGACTGTTAGATTGTATTTTGAACTGGAGTTTTATAGCCCAGAATGTTACTATATGGGCTCATATGTTATAGGATAGGTTGCTGGAGTGTAGTATGACCTGGTGTTTCACAGGCCTGTCATAGTATAAACTGGAGTTTTATAGTATCAGCTGTTAGGTTAGAGCATGACTTGGTATGTGATAAGATAAGGTATTAGATTATAGTATAAAATGGTGTTTTAGTATATATATGTTAGTTTATAGTATGAGTTTGTGTCTGATTAGAGTATGTCAGCTTGACACACAGAATCACTCAGACACAGAATCACTCACTCACATAAACAGACACAGCCACACACAGACACAGAATCACTCAGTCACACAAACAAACAGGCTTGTATGTTTTTTTTTTTTTTTGCTCAGACACAACAACCATAAGAGCTGAAAGATGTGGCAGACTGCCATTCATCAGGAGTGAAAATACCAGACTGTTTTCAGTATTTTTTTATTTTGTAGAGTTTTACAGAACACTCATTACAACTGAGGCATTAAGAATCAAGATATAATAGAAATGACACCCATATAATTAAGACACCTGCTACTCCTGCCAGCCAGATAAACTTTTCATCTTATCTCACCATCTGAAGTTCATCTGATGTTTCACTGCAAGCTGACACTCTTCCCTATCCCTCGCAGCCTGTGCTCTGCTGTGCTCCACTGTAATGCGCTGTCTGAGGCTCTGCACTCTGCCACAGTGACCCATTGGCTGCAGTATTCATTCTCATAAAGTGCGGAAGAGACAGTCAGAAAGCCCTTAGTGGTGCCATGGCTTATAGTCTTACAAAATCAAATGCCACCGCTTAGTGGTGAGTCTGTGCAGCTTGTTTGGCTCCAATGTTACAGACAGAAATAAGACGCAATGTGCCTGCCATTGCGCAATTGACACTGTGAATCATACTCAGAAACATGGTCTCTGAGAAACACCACATACATTACATTCTGATGCAAAATACCCAGAGCACTGTAAGTCCAGACACATCCTGTGGCTCACCCATCATGATAACTTTCACTGCATGACTGCTGCTGCTACTCATGTATAATGGAGTCACTGCCAACAGCGTGTCTGCAAGCAGTCTCAGACCCCAAATGTCCTGAGCCAATTACGCACACAGTTGTATCTGCAAACAATTATCTTTTATGAAAATACTGTATATGAGAATATGAAACAGATTACATCTAATGATCTAAGACATCTAAGGCATGTGGGACATCAGCCCACATGCCTTATAATATAATAATTTCAGTTCTGACATGAATCCACATGATCTGGGCCTCAGCTACACAGTAGCAGTAAAAAAGGAACAAATAACACAGTGCATCCAAAGTGTCATCATTTGTGAAGACTTCAGTGCTGGCAGCAGAAAATGTTGGAGTAATTTAGGTTTGCTGAGTTCAAGAGCACAAATATTTCTGGACTTACAGTATTTTTTCTGTGTTTATTGCTCAATTGGCAACCCTTCTATAGTCACTGTTGCCCGCAACAAAGGTGTCTGACACCCATACATAATGATCAGCGATAGGATACTATCACTTCTATCATAATCGATATTCAGAGAAACTTAGGGGGAGCTGATTCTCTGCTTCTTCTTCATCCTGACCTAGTAGACTAAAGGCCAGTATCCGACTTAGGATTAGGCTTAGGGGCAGGGTTAGGGTTAGGGTTAGTGTTAGGGTCAGGGTCAAGGTCAGCATCAGGCTTAGGCTTCAGACCAACATCAGAATTACTATTAGACCTCCTGGGGTGTGAAAAACATTTCCTCTGTTGTCTCAACCGATGTACTTTCCACATCATCTGCAAAAAGAGAAATAAAGTGGAGCCTCAGTTTATTGTAAGAATGTGCTTTTTTACATATCAACGGTCATTTTTAGCTCTCTGTGTGTTTGTTTTTTAGTCTGTTTCTTTGTAAACATGGTTTACTTACAGTTCCTTTTCCAGTGGAAGTGACACAGTAGCCAGAAAAACAGGCCCAGGAAAACACACTGCAAACCCCGCAGCACCATGGCAACCACTGTGATTGCTGGGGCAGCTGGAAATCATGAGGTCAGGGAGATCAGAAAGAAGCACACACGCAAAAACACACACGCACACATATACACACACATATACACACACACACACACACACACACACACACAAACTTACATGTGAACAGAAACACGGTGACAGGCAGGCTGCTGGCTCCTGATTCGTTGACTGCTGTGATGTTCAGCATGTACTCAGTCTGTGGGAGGAGGCCAGTGATGGTCATGTGACTGCAGAATGGGAGTGTCAGGATGAAACCAGAGTGATGGCCGTGGAGGGAGGAGTAGGAGATGTTGTACTGAGCAGCCGTGTGAGACCCCCGCCCTGGGTCTGCCCAGCTTACAGACACACAGAAGAAGATGGAGTCAATGCGCACCCCCACTGGAGCCTCCAGATCTGGAGAAACACCACATACACACATCAGCATCAGAGAACGCATCACACATGGACATCATACACACATCATACACACACTATACACACACACCATGCACACATCATACACATATCATACACACCATATACACCACAAACACACCATGCACACAGCATGCATATCCATCACAGACACGATACACACTATACGCATGGGAGATACACACACACAGACCATAAACACACTGCACACACACACCATACACACACACACATAAGAGACACCATACACAATAAACACACACCACACATGCAGACACTACAGACACACCAGACACACACCATACATACACGTCAGACACAGACACCATATGCACACCAAACACATAAAACAGACACCAAACACACATCAGGTACATGTTTACATGCTCTACAGGCAGAAATACTTATGACTGTTTTCAGTTTGACAGGGAAAGTGAATTTAGCATTGTATTTACTGCTTTAACATAGAGAATTTCCACATTTAACACATTTATGTTATTTGTAGTAAATGTACTTTTCTTATGCTACAAGTTACCCATGGCTACATCTGCCAAATGTATCAAGAATAACAATGACAATTAGTAATTATATTGTCTGCATGTGACAGAGTGGATGCTGTACATACGTGTTGTTACGCTGACACATGCCGGCAGGCTCTGGACTGTCTCCGTGACAGTGGATATGCTGAATGTGTACTGCTCTCCAGGCTGCAGAGAGGTGATGAGGGTGGAGTTGGAGGGGGAGATGAAGGAGGAGGAGGAGCCAGTAGAGGACGTGTAGCTGATGTTGAAGCTGTGAGGGACGCTCTCCATGAAGGCAGGTCTGTCCCACCTGAGGGACACAAAGTCCGTCCCAACAGCACCCACCTCTACTTTGCCTGGAGGAGATGCACCTGTAAAGCAGGAACAGCCGGTGTGCACACTGATCTCTAAACCACAGGAATATACAAGCATGCCATTCTCAAGCTTACTGATCTTAACAATTTTCATAAATCTCCATCTGGAAGTTATATCACAAGAGATAAAATACAGACAGAGGCGACTATGAGAGATAATGACTACACTGTCCAGATGAGCGCCATCTGCAGGTGCATCATGCAAAGTGCAGGGAGGCTCACCCTGGCAGACGAAAGCGTGGTGCTCCTCGCACAGACGAGGCAGCAGCTTCCTGTCTCCTGCCAGGCTCATGTCCACGCTGCCACACCTGGGCCCCCGGCTCTCTCTGTACCACTTGTCGTAACTCAGCTTGTGCTTGTCCACCCAGTGCCAGCCACCGGGGGCGCTGTTCTGCAGGCCGATCCAGAGGCTGCCAGATTCCCTGTCCGTCTCCCGGAGCAGGAGGTTGTACTCGGCCTCGGTGTCAGCCACAGCCAGGTCCACAAAGTGCTTCCTGCAGTGTGCCCGTGCAGCTTCCCAGCTCTGCCCCGAGCGCACCACCACCAGTGAGAGATCCCCGAGCACGGCCGGGAAGCTCTGGCAGAACACTGAATACCAGGGAGGAGACACAGAGGGAAACCTGTGGCTAAGCAGATCAGCAACACTGATGGAGGCATGAAGATGATAAAAACTATACTTAAAAACCAAATCAAATGACAAAGGACAGAGTTAGGTGTTCAGTTCCAGTTTATTCAGCTCAGCTCTTATAACTGCAGCAGTGTGGTAGAGCTGGAAGAAACAGGCCTTGGAAGCCAAAGGCTGTCAGTTTGACTCTCCAGTGGGGCACTACTGTTGTACCCTGTGGCGAGCTATGTAACCCCAAATGCCTAAATAAATATCTGCCTGTGTTAAAACTGCAAAAACATACAGAGTAAAAACTGAGAGCTATGTAAGTTGCTCTGGATAAGGGCATCTGCTAACTGACTGTAACATTACTGAAAATAACTGCATGTGTTAGTCTCAAACAGCAGGTGACACCAAAGATCTCTCTGCTGACAGCATGTGCTTCTGCAGCAGTGGTCTCCCAAAGAGCCCAAAGTCCTAACAGTTAGAACACAGTGCATGCAACATCTCATTTATGACAGTCTTTACACATCCTCCTCAAAAGGACAACATTCTTTTCTAAGCAGAGACACAGACGTATGCAGCGGTGCTTTCCTATGGCTGTGCAGGTGAGACTGATTCTGTCTAGCACAGTGTACACAGACATCAGGCCAGTGATCATCACAAATCGTGTGATTAAGACTGTGTGATCCATTAACTGACAAAGCCAGCTAATAATATAACAATCCTGGCAATGCCATTCCCACATGTTCAGACACCAAATACTACACCCTCTGCATACTTCAGATTAAATTACAGGTCAAGCACATTTCCAGTCAGTTTAGATTGCAGATCAAAGATGTTTTTACCCCAGAATGTTGTCAGGCACCGCATTCCCGTCTGTTGGAGTTTTTACGTCTGAATGGAAACATCAATCTGTCCAGTCTCTAGACACAACTGATCTTCATCACCAGCTTCATTATCATCCAGAGTCTGAGATATTACACTTCTCCTAAGATTCCTCTCTCAGCGTTGGTATTTGACTACAGAATTCTCCTGCTTGTTTCTTCTAAACCTCTTAGATTCTTCTCTCTCACAATTTCTAGCAGTCTTCTACATTATTCTCTTAACCACTTCAAAACTTTTCTGGGATTTCTGTCTAATTGTCTCCGGGACTGCTCTCTATGGCTCCTTTTTCTCTCTGACACCAGAGTGGCAATGAAAGACTGAACTACGAGCAGGAGCTGAGCCTCTCACATTACAGGAATCTAATCCCTCCTGTTCAGGGCGGTGTATGAGGAAATGATTCTGTAAAAAAATGCAGCACAAAAACAAACAAATCATGGGTGACGTAATACATTAAGCAAAAAGGCTGGCCTAAGGTTAAATTTAGAATGTTTTCTTTGAATGAGTTTGCATTCCTTGTGCAGTTATGATTGTTGTATGTTTATGTTACTGTGTGGTTGTGATTGTGGAGTTTGTGTTGCTGTGTGGTTGTGATTGTGGAGTTTGTGTTGCTGTGTGGTTGTGGTTGTTGCATCACTGTGTTGCTGTGTAGTTGCAGGTTATTGATTACTCCTAACAAGCTACTAACCAGTCTCCTGCAGAGCCTGAAATAAACCCTCAAAATTTTTTTAAATGGTTTCACAATACTGACACCCTGTTGAAGTTGTTGGTTTATGAATTTCAACTTCACGATTTCATCACCTTTTGACTGTCAAACAATACATTTTCCACTGCTCTTCAAAGCCCTGTAGCCAAGTCCCAAGCTATTCTTAGAGACATAAAACCTGAAAACAGTTCCGCCTACTGTTTCTATTTTTAGAAGCTCTTCATTTAAAAAGAGGCAAACAGGTGCCATTGCGTGGCGTGAGGTGAGGTGTGGCTTCAGGAGCTCTGGAGGCATGGCTTCAGACACTTGCACTCCAGCTCTACTGCCTGCAGGCACAGAGCACATGCTGTACCTCAGCACTGTTCTGTTGGTCTGATGGTGCAATGCTTTATTTTACATTTAAAAAGAAATAAACAAAAACCTTTCAATGGCTTGGGATACTATGCTGGCCTTAGCAGGCCTCTAGTGGTTAAAAGCACTTACTGCAGGCACCACACAGTCAATGGCTGTATGATTGAGTGAGTGAGTGAGTGAGTGAATTAATTACAGAGGGAGTGACTGATTGAGTAAAGGAATGAGTTAATGGGTTAATGAGTGAGTGAGTGAGTGAGTGAATGAGTGAAAGGTTGCGAGAGTGACTGAGACCCACTTCCTCCAGCTGCAGCCAGAAATGGAAGCTTATACTCCTGCTTCACAGAGGCCAGTGTGCTTTAAGTGTGTGTGTGTGTGTTTGTGTGTCTGTCTGTCTGTCTGTCTGTTTGTGTATGTGTCTGTGAGTGTGTGTGTGTGTGTGTGTGTATGTGGTGATGAGGATCTTCCACTTCAAGGTAAACAGTGACAAGCCACTTCCTGTGTGTAAAGTATAAATGCCACAGACACATCAAACAGCTTCATTACATCACCATGCTCAAGCCCCAGACCTTCTGCCTCTGGTGCCTACTCCTCCTGCAGCTTCAGCTTGGTGAGTCCCTCAGCCCTGATGCCCTCATCTACACCTACAATGGCTTAGGAACATTGGAAGCATTAGAGGAGCATTAGAGGAGCATTAGGAGCATTACAAGCAGGAGAGGAGCATTGGGATACCGCAAGTAATATATTATAACATTTGGAGCAGGAGAGAAGCACGGGGAGCTGGAGAGGATTATTAGGACATTATATGCATTAGAATCGTCAGAGGCATAAAAGGAGCATTGGGAGCAGGAGAGGAGCATAAGGAGCTTCAGAGGAGAATCAGTTCTGCAATCACTGATGTATCACTGTATCAGTCATACATGAAGCAGTTACAGCACTACACTAATGACTGTAGTTATTAATATGACCATCTGTGTATACAAAGTAACAAGGATGTTGATATGTATATTACAGTAGATTGTGAAGTGCGTGTGTCTCCCTCAGGTCAGTGTGTGGAGATTATTGGGGGACAGGAAGTGGCCCCCCACTCCCTCCCATACATGGCTCTGCTGGAGAACTCCAAGGGAAATGCGTTTTGTGGAGGGGCGCTGATATTCCCCCAGTGGGTGCTGACAGCAGCACACTGCGAAGAGTGAGAGACTCTTTTTATTGCAAAAACAACAACCTGTCAGCGCATTTCTGTGTACCTGCCTGTGTCGCTGTAGGTGCTCCTGCCTGTGTACCTGTCCATGCTTTTGTCTGTGCTCCTTTCAGTGCTCCTGTCTGTGTACCTGTCCGTGTACCTGTCAGTGCTCCTGTCAGTAACTGTCCTCCCATCCTCTCAGTGCTCACAAGGTCCTGCTGGGAGTGCACTCGCGCTCTTCACAGGAGAAAGAGAAGGAGTGCCGACAGATCCGGAAAGTGAAGCACAGTGTTCCACATCCCTGCTATGACCCCGACAGCAAGGTCAACGACCTCATGCTGTTAAAGGTCAGCACTGCCTGTTCACAAGGTTTTAAACACATTCATAAATGTGTAGTTCATAAAACGGACAGATTCCATGGAGATGTTGCACTTATAGACTCTGAAAATGAGACACATCTAACTGTCAACAACTTGTCCATCTGCTTCTTTGTCAGTGCAATGTGCTGTATGGGTCACACAGCCTGTTACATAACCACTTCCTCCCTTCTTTTCTTCAGCTTGATAAGAAAATAAAGGTAACGAGAGCTGTCAAGCCCCTACCGCTGCCCCCCAATGCTAAAGACGTTCCCGCCGGGGTGTTCTGCAGCGTAGCGGGGTGGGGAACCACCAAAAACAATGGAAAAATGTCGGATGTGTTACGATCTGCTAATGTCACAGTCATCGACAGGCTGCTGTGTAACTCGAAAATGTACTATAACATGACCCCTGTCATCACCCAAGACATGCTGTGTGTGGGGTCTGTGGACAAGGCACGCTCGGACTCCTGCAGCGTGAGTCCTGGTTACTGAACACCTACACAACACAACTAAACCCTGCGCACAACACAACCAAACTCAACACACAGCTACTCCCTGCACACAAGCACACCTACACTCTGCGCACAACACAACTACACCCCGTACACGAACACACTGACAAGGGTCCATACAAATATCCAGTTGGCTGTAAGGGATGCCCTAGTGTAGGATGTGGTTTGACCGTTTGAATTTTGTTTGGGTGTGAAGAGACACGGTCTTGCTGATATCCTTCTCTGTGTTACAGGGGGACTCTGGGGGTCCCCTGCTCTGCCAGGGGATTTTCAGGGGTGTCACCTCATTTGGGAAAGGCTGTGGCATCAAGACGAAACCAGGAGTCTACACAGCACTCTCCAAGAAACACATCGAATGGATCCAAAAAACAATCCGCTCTGCACTCTGACTGTCTGGGCTCCTCGTCCTCATGTGGTCCATTTTGAAACCAAAAATCTGAACAGGGAAATTAAACTGCAATACAATGAACTGTGTCTCTAACAATTTTATCCATCAAGGACAATCTGATTAATGTTGATTCTTAAATTCACCAGATACGCATAAGATGTAAGTCCAAAATGCAAATCCATTCAAATTCTAAACTGTTTTTACTTATTTATATTATGCACATTGCAGTCTGTTGAGCATGGTCTTACAAAGCAGTTTTAGTTATAGTTTCTCCACCATCTGTCTCTATATCTTATTTCTAAGCATATTTATTACATGATTGTACTGCGTGTTTTAGATAAATAAAAATATTGAGAAGCAAAATGGTTGTGGTGTTTCATTTTGTTTAACAGTTACGGTTTACATTTTGTTGCAGTTTTGACAATAACAATATGGTAAAATATGGTAAAGCCTACATTATGCTCAATATATTAAACATTTAAGTGTAAAGTCCTGCATTTGAGAGTCTTGTCCACTGCATGAAGACTACAGGAAAACCCAGATCCACAACTTTGCATAAAGAAAGATATCATGCCAATATGCCATGTGAGAGCAGCTCTCGAACATCAGTGCAATGAATTGAAAGTCAAGATATAGATATAAAGATGCAGAGCTTCAGTCAGTGCATACAGTCCATCACCCTGGGCCAAAACCTACTGTTATCCATCACACAGGGCCAAAGCAGAGATGTGATATAATTCACAAGCATTCCTTGTTGTGCCGAAGTAAAATTACAGAGATCTGGACTAGCACCTGTGTATGTGCATCTCACTGCAGTGACATCTGGCTGGAGAGAAGTGGTTGGAAACTCAGCAAATTGTGCCGACAATCGAGGCTGTGTGAAAAAGGGCTGTGGGTTTCATTACTGGTAGAAGAGAAACCAGAGAGCCCTGCTTAGTGAGAGAGAGGTGGGATGCCTGGTGGCTTCTGACTCAGCTGTTTTACTGTTGGGGCAGAATTAGGTATATGTCATGTTTGCTGGCTACATCTATGAGCTCACCACAGATCATTTTTCAAACAGTCGTCTCACGCTTGGCTTTGCTGTTTCACATCCTGTCATTTCTGCACCATGATATTGAACTAAAATACAGAATTCTACAATGCCACTGCAAACAAATACTTTGAGTAAAATCACATTTTTACGACTGAGAAGCAAATACAAATTTACATCAGGTCCTGTGACATGTCCAAGGTTGTGCCTGAATAAGATCAGAGTCCTTAAGGTCTCAACATTCATGAAAACACACTAGATATGCAGTAGTACTTAGCTCTAACTGAGGTAGGTAGCTAACTCACTAGTTGGCTGGGACTTTTATATTTGCCAAGGAACATGGCCGTTTGGATCACTAACAAACATGGCTGGATAGCTAGCTAGCATGGTGAAGATGGCTCTCAAGCTGAAAGTGGCACACCCAGGAATCAAACCACTCCACTACACTTCTGCTCCATATGTGGTTTGAGTTGAGACAGCTCAGAGAGGGGCCCACATCCTGGAAAACCAGGCTGAAAGAGGTTTGGATGAGCAGGGCTCTGGGGTGTGTCAGCATGCACATTTGTCTCTGACTTGCTAAAATCTGCAGTGACTTTTGCTTCTCACTGGGAGCTGAATGTAAACCTCTGAGCAGGAGAAACTGATCATGTCTAACCTACTGAGGCACAACCCTTTCAAGGCTGCCTCTGAAACATGTTGGTGATGTAATGGTTTCTGCTACAGCTGACTTCAAAGAAACGCTTGTTCAAATGGCAGCCTCAAGTGTCAGAGAACAAAAAAGCCACATCCGATTACCTCTGTATCAGTGCATGAATCAGCAACAGAGACACACAATTGCACTCTGACCATGGCAGCAACCCTACTGATCTTAACAGCAATTCTGCTCAACATTCCAGCAGGTAGGGACAGCTTTTGCTCTTCTTTCCACAAATTCAAATCTGTCACAATGAAACAGTTTACACTGCAAGTCCCTTTGATTGGCTGCATCAGCACTAAGGCTTCTCTGAAGCTATATTTAAAATGAGGGTAAGTCTTCTATAAAATTATATTGAATTTTTTCTTTATTTATAGATCCATTGCTGTTGAATGAACAAATGGTAAATGAATGAATAGTAAGTTCATTCCTCCTTGTCTCATTATAATTCCTGACAGATGAGTGTGTGGAGATTATTGGTGGTAAAGAAGTTAGGAATCACTCCGTGCCCTTCATGGCCCTTGTCCGGAGTAGAGAAGGTATCTGTGGGGGTGCCCTGATTAAACCAGACTGGGTCCTAACAGCAGCACACTGCCAAGCGTGAGTCACACACGGTCACACCATCTGACCAAAGCCATGCACAATCACATAGCCTGGCAGCAGAAACACATGGTCTCTGAGTCCAATCACAGTCACATATGGTCAAACCATCTTAAAGGAAAAACAACAATTTCAGACCATGATGCAGATAAGAATTATAATTCATGATCATTGCTATTTAGAAGATTATCCTCATAACACCAGCGCTGTGCCTTTCTCCTGTGAAACTCTTTAAAACAGAAGGAAGATGACCGTGACTCTTGGAGCACTCTCTCTTACTCAGAAGGAGAAGGAGAAACAACAGTTCACTGTGACTCAAACATTTCCCCACAATCAGTTCAACAATAAAACGGGTGAAAATGACCTCATGCTGCTGAAGGTGAAGTCATTCTTAAATCTTTCACTGCTGAGAGTAAGGTCTATCTGAAATTACATTTAACTTTGCAATACAAATGTCTGCATTGACTTTTACAGCGAAGAGCAGATCTTGTGCCATTAATAACAGCTGAAGAAGACATTTTATATAAAAACTATTTTAATCTGTTTTAATTTACAGATGAACAAACCAGCAATACTCAACAAGTTTGTCAGCACACTGGCACTCCCAAAACCACAGACAGATGTCAGAACAAAAATGCAGTGCAGTGTTGCTGGCTGGGGCATAACCAAACCCAAGAAGACACAGCCATCGGACAAGCTGATGCAAGTGACAGTGAGGGTTGTCAGCAGAGATAAATGCAGGAAGTTCTACAAGCGCATCAAAATCACAGAAGAAATGCTGTGTGCCTGGGACAAACATGGGAAAAAAGACACCAGCAGGGTAATGCCAGGGCCTCCAGCCCCTCACCTCGAAAAACCACACATACAGCTTCCATCTAATGAAAACACCCTTCTGATTCTCATCTACACCACTATAGCAACATGAAATGTCTGTTCACTATTCCATAATACGATGACTGTAATTAATAAGGATAAATCCTGATTGGTTGTGGGGTGAGGTTGGGGGATTGGGTGTGAGGTGGAAGTGTACGAATGACTCCTGGCTTTGCTTTCTTTAGGGAGACTCCGGAGGGCCTCTGGTTTGTGGGGGACAGTTTACAGCTGTCGTTTCGTTTGGTCTCAAACCTGGAAAGGCACCTGGAGTTTACACTTTGCTGACGCCAAAATACATCAAATGGATACACCAGGTTATTGGTGGAAATCTGTGAGTGCACTCCTGCATATACCGCAGACAGAAAAAGAGAGGAAGCTCTTGTGCCTTGAGTATTTCTGTTTCTGTATTCATGTATAAATGTATTCAATTACTTCATGCAATATGACCAATTTTATTTGAGGAGGCAAAATAATGTATCAGATAATACAATTTTCTATGTATTTTTGTCTGTTGTCACATTTCATGAAATAAAAAAATGTGTAAAAAACAGGGTTCTGCGAAATATTTCTAAGAAATAAATTTTATACAATGCAAGAAATTAAGTTTAAAGTTTTTTTTTAACCTCCCACGCCCCATTCTTGTGTTAGAATCTGAACTGATGCTCTCAAGTTGTTATTCCCACCCACCACCTTCAGTGCAACAAAAAAACCTCTGCAGTCTGCCCCATATGACCACTCACAGAACTTTGCTGATCTTTAAGAGTCACTGCTGAAATGAGCTCTGCTTTAAGGGTTGATGTTGAAATGTTAACATGATTTTACTTGAAATGGTAAGCCCTTTGTAATAATTCAAATGTGTACTTTTTTACCCCTTAACAGCTCCAGGAGATGTAATCTTAAATGGGTCTTCACAAGGAGTGAAAGAATTATTGTGCGGAGAGAAAAGTCTTCATACCTTTACTTTGTCAACAGGTGTAATATTTGTAACACACAGAATAATAATGTTCCTACATCCTTGGGAAATGTTGAATATGGTTTTACGAACTCTCAATTAAATAGAGCAGTGGTTGGAAACTCAGCAAATTGTGCCGACAGTTGAGGCTGTGTGAAAAAGGGCTGTGGGTTTCATTACTGGTAGAAGAGAAACCAGAGAGCCCCGCTTAGCGAGAGAGAGAGGTGGGATGCCTGGTGGCTTCTGACTCAGCACTTGTTTCAAGATTAGGCAACTGATATTTATTGAAATAAATGGTTATTCATTACACTGTGACCAAAAGTGTGAATTTTCCATTTATCACCTTTAGTGCAAAGGCTGGGACATTGATGATGTAGGAGAAGTGCATGACAGTATGGTGGCGAGCCTAGTTCCCAGGTTCCAGGAATCAAAGCGAGAGATTCACTGTGTCATCTGCTGATGACAGCCATGAGCACACAGTGGCAGAGTACATTGGCGCTGTTCCAGCAGGGACAGAGGTAAGTATTTTAGCCATGGTTCGGTTGTCATGCTGCCTCTTGGTGCTCTGTGGGACTTTCCAAATGTGAAATAGTCTCACTGACTTGTGTGCACTGTAGGGTTGCATGTATCTTGCCTTGTGCTCCTGCCCGGGTGCAGAGGCTGTTGCACTGCGGCGAGCTTAGTGTTCAACTGGCATTCATGAATAGTCAGGTAGTAAACAAACAAAGTTAATGAAGAGAAACAAGGCACTCAGTCTCTACAGTCTCCAAAAATGGAGACTCAAGGATTCAAGACTCAAGGAGGATTGAAATTACATGCTTAAGAGGGATCAATAAAGTGAACAATAGAAGCCATATTGTTTTCTCAGCAGAGATTGAGATTGCGAGATTAGATTAAGGCACAGCTAGTGGTGTGTGCAAGATTAGTCAGATACACAGATAGTGGTGTGTGTGAGATTAGTCAGATACACAGATAGTAGTGTGTGTGAGATTAATCAGATGCACAGATAGTGGTGGATCATATGTGCTCATATGTAAACATGGATAATCATATGCACATCAGCAAAAAAAAGGTTACAAGACGTTTTGACTCCAATCAGGCTTTTAAAATGGTACAGCATATTTGAATTTTCAAAAAGCTCTACATAGAATACCACATGAGACTGAATAGGTAACAAAAACATGTGGGAATGAAGCATGCTATCCCCTGAGGCATAAAAACTGAGTGCTGTGGAAAATGGAGATCCTTAAGGATCAGTGCTGGGACCTTTTGCTTTTCCCTAAGTGTGGTCATGTAATTGACCAAGATGAAAAGAATTAGTTGACAAATACTTAAATTAACAGATATAAAATTCTAAGAGGAAAACACTTCAGAAGTTCCAAAATGATGGAAGAACACCTGAATAAGATCCAGAAGCAGCCAGCTACTTGGTATTGAATTTGTATTCAGTGAAAATGCAACACTGGGGTACATGTAGGTGGACTCTGGTTTTGGGGTATATTCAGGTAGACTCCATTATTGGGGTATATTTAAGTAGATATTTAAGTAGTGCATTTTGGTAGCCACTGGTATTGGGGTACATTGAGCTAGACTCCAATTCTTGGTTATATTTAGACTGTGGTATTGGGGTATATTTAGTTAGACTTTGGTCTTGGGATATATTGAGGTAGACTCTGACATTGGGGTGTATTTAGGAAGGCTCTGGTATTGTGCTGTCCTCCTTCTGATGGCTGCTCCACAGACAGGCCTGCTGATCTGAACCGCCTGAGAGGATCCAGCTCTCACAGGTACTCAACACCATATGCAGAACTCGCCCTGTGTGGCCTGAAAAAAAAACATTACATCATCTCAACAAGGAGAGCAGGTGACATTGCACCCTCCTGATCAGACTGACAGTTATTCTAATAAAAAGTAAAGAATGAAGTGACACCCTCTCCTTTCCCACTCTATCTTTGTCACAACTTGACTCAGTGACAGACTGCATGTTCATTGATTGAGTTTGGGTTTCCATTTGATTCTATGATTGAAATGATGATTGATTAAAACTCCACTTACAACAGAACCTTTTACCAAATTCTGTACAGAACATCTCCCTGTGTTCAACGTCAATAATTCACTAAACAAATTAAACAAACAAGCACTGTTTATGGAGTATTTTGTTGCCATTTAGTGATCTAGTGTTAAAATGAGGCACTATCATTACTTTGTGAAAGTGCTCAGTCACTGGGAGAGTTATGAAGTGACCATCTTTAAGGGCTGGAACATGCTGCATTCACAACTGCCGTTACTTTGAGTTCACCACATGACACATCACTTATGACTAAGATATGAGAGAAGCTATACACCACCACAACCCTCTGAAATACTGATGTCAGTGGGCCTTTGAGAACCACAGCTTCTGAAGTGGTGTGTCAGAGACTTCACATAAGTAGTTCGCTACTATGTCATGTGGTGAGGAGGCATCAGAGAGCATGTGGAATGTGTGATGCTCAGGGTTTCCATTTATGCACATTTATAGACCTTTGGTCAGCTGCACAAAGAAACAATACCATCCATCATTGACCGTGTTTGCTTACACTTGGTTTTAAAATGCGTCTTGAGCGATTGGATCACAAGAGGACAGCACTAAATACAAGTGTAAACGACCACCAAGATCACTCAAACCACTTGCCGAGGTGGTCTGGGATGCATTTGACCACAATGACTTTGTCCTGCCAATCTCAACAGTTGGAATAACATGTATATTAGTTCTCGAAACATTTTTGTTTTCTTAACTAGCCCATGCTAAACAAATCTGGCGCTTGTCTGGTGACAGAGACTGACGCAATAACGTAATAACAAAATCTGAACACAAGTGGTCAGCTGGACACCTTGGAGACACATACAAACACAGGTGTAAACAGCAACGTGTCTCGACTGTCCACTTGTGATCCGATCGGCCAAGATGCATTTTAAAACCAAGTGTAAACAGGGCCATTTAGACACATAATTATGATGATGAACATAGTGCTGTACAACATAAATGTTGATCTGGAGTCTGCCATATTTGCTGGCAGACCATTTGGGTTAGGTAAGCTGCCAAAGAAGGACACAGCTGTGGCCTACCTGGGAATCATGCCACCAGCCTTTGGGTTGCAAGCCCTGCTTGTAACAACCCCCCCCCCCCCCCACACCCACACATACACACAAAACGCACACTCACCCTGAAGCTGGGTGTGTTTGGTGAGGGATGGATAGCTCCAGGAGATGATATGATGATGAGGAAGACCATGGGCAGTGAGTAGCTCCTTCCTCCTCATGCTCCACAGCAGACAGCAGATCTATCCAGGACATACAAACTGTCTCACATGTAACATCCACCCTTACAGAAACTGTCTCACGTATGTGTAACTGCCCTGACCACACAAAGGTGCCCCATAACAGGCTCTTTTTAGTAGCCAAAGCAGTGCTCAACCATGAATGAACAAGGTGACCAATAAGACAGATATGGCTCACCTGTGAGTTTGTGGGAGTGGACTGCAGACAGGTTTCTGTGTTTGTGTCCCAGATCCTCAACATCCCATCACCCATACCGCCCCCCACTGCCACCACCTCTGACTGCCAGGGGCACCAACCCAGGGCCTGCAGATGCACATCCCACCATCAGCAGATATTTTACATGTAGCATGAGCTCCACCCACCATCAACACAGTTATTCTACATGTACTATGAACTCCACCTACCATCAACACAATTTGTTTGAGTTTTATTTTAAAAAGGAAAGTACATAAATCCATTTTTTGTTCAACAATGAGCAATTATTGTTTGTATTAAACTGTTGTTTCATGCCTCACTTAGCATGAGCTTGCTGCTTAAAAGCAGCATGAAAGTCCTGTCATGTCTTCTTGTTTCTATATTTTAAGGAAGAATCTAATTAGTTGCAACTTTCAATGATGTTACACAAAGTACAAGTAATAATGTATGGCATCTAATACGCAATGTGAGTGGATTTCAGTTTGAAAGTATTATTTGACTACAAACTAATAAGGGTACCACGTTACCTGGTACCACTTGTGTTAGTGCCAGTGATTATGAATGATGGATGTCATTTTATAGCATGCTGAATCAGTCTGAGGGCCCTACTCTTGGGGTGTTCTCTGGTATGGTTCTGACATCTATGGTTTTACTTTCCAGGGGTGATCTGACCTTGACGGCAGTTGGATGTGGGATGGTGGATATGGAGCGCTGGTTCCCTGTGACTCCTGGGTCGCTGGGCCATATGCAAAGGAGACCATCCGTGCTCCCGCTGGCCAGACGGTGACCGCTCTCAGACCACTCCAGACCACACACACCCTTCTGCAGCCGAGCCCCACCCACCAGTGCCCTGGAGGCCCGGGGGTCATGGTGATGCAGGAACCCCAGGAGAGAGCCGCTGGACAAGACACAGCAACATCATTTACAAGACATAATCCATAATCTGGGTTTCCTTAGTGAGAGAACACACACGCACACACACACACGTGCACGCACGAACGCAGGCACACACGAACGCACGCACGCAGGCACACACACACACACACACACACACACACATACAGTGCAGTACCTGCTGAGAAGCTGTTGATTCCAGCTGAGTGCTCCCACCTGTGAAAGATGTCCCTGGATACTCCTTACTCTGCTCCTGTGTTCCACATCCCACAGCTGCAGAGATAGCCACTGTTACACACATCCTCTCTGTCACATTTACACAAACGCACACATGTCTGTCATATCAATTCACATATGTACACACATAGGGAACGTCAAACCTTAAGTGAGTGCACCTGCGATGAGTGGTCAGTTTGACTGTGTTGAGAGCCACAGTGTTGAATGTGATGGTTCTGACTGTTGCGTGTGACTAGGTTAAGCGCTGAGAGTGACCGTGTTGAGCATGACAGAGTTAAGTGTTGAGTGTGACTGGTTTCAATGTGAGTGTTTTGAGCCTGAATGGGGTTGAGTGTGAATGGGCTGAGAGTGAATGAATTGAGTCTGACTGGTTTGAATGTGACTGTGTTGAGCTTGAATGGTGTGAGTGTGCCTGGTTTGAGTGTGAATAGATTGTGTTATCTGGGAAAGGTGTACCTGAATCTCTCCATCGTTTGTCCCAATGGCCAGAGTACTGCCATCTTTACTCCAGGAGACGGAGCAGATGGAGCAGGTGAAGGTAGTGCAGGTGGAAGTATGTGGGTTCAGGTGCAGGCAACCCTGCAGATTCTGGGTCGCCCCGTTCCACATGGCCACCATATTGCCCAAAGCCAGTGCTACCAGGCCCCGCCCACTCCAGTCCAGCAGATTTAGATCTGAGGAGGAAACATTGTCATAGTAATGAGGACAGTGGTCAGTGTGCATATGACCACCAAAACATCTGCAAGGAAAATCAGACAGTTCTGTGAATTAAGTTTAAAATGAAATGTACCAAATACAAAAATATACATATTATTGTGAGGAGATTGAAAGTAAGATTATTAAAAGCGCAGTCTAATCAGAGTGCCACAGCACACTAAGTCAGTAACTGCAACTACTACTGTTCAAGGAAAAATGTGGAATCTTTCCCTACACGTTTGGAATGCAAACACAGCTCAGAGTCACGGCGTCACACACAGCGTCACCTGCTGCAGTTCCTGGAACATTCAGCCTGCATATGAGCATATGCTGGCACTCTCAGGCAGAACGCAGGCTGTGTCCCACTACATGCACCAGCGCACACAAGCATACTGCACACTAATATGCGATATAATATCACATCCATGTCAGTATGCCACCTGGGACACAGCCCCAGTCTGCAGGGCGAAACTGAGACTCCAGCATATGCACCATTGCTATATTCTGTTCCATGGTTATGGTCTGTTTTGTGTTTGCACCATTCTGTGTCTGTGTGATGTTCTGTGTTGTGTTACGTTCCGTGTTCAGTGATCTATGTTGTGTTTTGTGTTCAATGACTGTTGTTGTGCGTTACATACAATAGTTGTTCTGCAGTCCAGGGATCGCCATCCTCAGCTGTGGCTCTGGGTAGCTGCAGTGCATGCTGGGAGCTCTGTCCAGGACGGAAAAGGGCTGCAATCTAGAGCAGCAGGCTGAAACAAAACACAACACAGGAAGCCATGTGCCATGCACAAGACACTCGACATGAGGCTGGAACACAACTTCATACACACACCAACCAATATAAACCCCTCTCCAATTCACACACCTGCCAATACACACACAACTAAAATACACACACTTGTCTCTTAGGACACAACTGCCAATAGGCGCACCTCGCTAATACACACACCGGCTGATACACATATCTTTCCAATACACACACCCATCTCATATATACGTCTCTCCTACACACATACTGCTATGTTTTTATCAAACATGTTGTGTTTGTGGTGGTACTGAGGCATGTAGCGGGACGTCTGTATTTTTAACACGGTTTGTTCTGCTGCTGGCTGCCTGCAGTGTGGAGCTCTATGTGAACGCATCTGCAGTCTGCAGAGAAACAGCATGGCCCCTTGCCTCGCTCGCCAGCCACAGGAACAGGAAGCACAACCCGTGCTGCTAAATGTCACTGACATTTTGTCAGGTTTGTGGGTCTCGCTCTTTAGAGACCACCGTGTGACTGTGACATACAGTGCGGTGTGTCAGAGGGGAGGGACATCTAAGAGCCTGCAATGCTGGGAAATGGCGGTCTGTAAGCTGAGTGTCTCGGAAATGGCAATCTGTAAACAGATTTTCCAGTGAGTGTGGAACACCATCTGTCCAAACTCATGCTCTGGCCAGAGGCCCTCATATCAGCAACACATTCTGTGTGAAGTCTTATCAACTCTGGCTAAACTTTCACAGACATGGGAAATCCAGCAACAAGACAGACTACCAGAACAACACAGATCTATGGGTCATACTCTCACCTGTGTTTGTCTGCCCCTCTCAGATCTGATCAATACCAATGGCTCCTCACCACAATGTGAGATGAACAATCTGACAGAAAATGGCTGCACTTCACCCCCCAGATCCTGAGCTGAAAAGCACTACACAATGAGAGAGTTCTGCATTTTACTGTACCGTTTCTCCCAGACTCAGTATCTGTGTCCCCGTCTTTCCAAAAGTATTCCTGGAGTTATAAGAGAATTTTATATTTCAGTCAAGCTGCAGGCAAAAGCCACATAAAAATAGCAAGATGCTAGAAAGAATACACCTACTCAATCCCAGCCCTAACCAATCAAAACCTTCCCCTCCTTGCATCCTGATTAATTAGAACCTTGTGTGAGGAGGGTCATGTGCATTATAACAGAGACGAGTGATGGAATTCCATTGACAGGATGTAAGGGGACATACCTGATGGATGACATTCTTTCCCCCATAGGGTGCTGAAACTGGTGAAATGTCATTGCAATCCAGACATGCCTCCTCCACCTCCACAGGGGCAGCACTACCTGAAAATGAGAGATCATAGACAACAAAGATAAAAATATCTATATGTATATGTAAAGGTCGGCCGGAAAACTCAGAGCCATGGACATGACAGTGCAATATTGTAAAATCTTTACAGACTAAAGGCTTGTGGACATAAAAAGCTGTAACCAGCGATGCATACACGGTCAGCATTAAAAAAACATGTTTCGACCTCAGTAAAGGAAGCACATTACCATGTGACAATATTTGATACATCTTTTTTTTCATTGGGTTAGTTCGTAGGTTGGTTGGTTAGTTAGTTGTCCCATATTGCTATAAACAGGAGTAATTCCAAGCATGCATGTATTGATGTTGCACTGAAGACGAACGGGCCTCTAACCTTTAAGGTAAGACGACTCAGGTTGACCAAGATGCGAGTCAGACTGTGAGGTGCTATGTGGCGGAGAGTCGAGCGGCAGCTTCTGACAAACAGTGTCGTATTCTGTGGTGTATGAGTGCTGCCATCCTGTGGTCATTGGGCTGCTCGCAACAGGGATTCCATCACTGTTTAGTCTTTTCACGATTCTGCTCTTGAATCGGCTGTATGAGAAGCTCGGCGCTCTGTGTTCTCTGTTCGCCTATGAACATATTTTATCAGAATAATTCACACATGTCGGAGTAAGGTTTTTGCTTTGTCAAAGCCGCTGCGCATGTTTGTATGAGTCAGTTAGCATTGCCAAATAGCGTAGCATGGCTTGTTACTGTCAATATTCTTTAAGACAATTTTGTACATAGCTGTTTCACAATTACATCACAGTATCATGAATATAAAAACTGTAAATGAACATAGACATTGATATATGTTCTGCCCGAAGTCTACGTATAGTGAAACGGCTAGCGTGTAAAAACAAATTACAGGGAAAAAAAAACAATTACAAACGGCATCCTTTAATGTCTTGCACAGCTAAACTATTTAGGCTGGTACTGGAGGAAAATGGAGTTACGCAAAACCTGTAGTTGTAACTTCTAGCACGTCAAAAGAATTGATTTGCTTCCGTAAATATCCACTTGGATTAGAATGTATCTTAATAGCTCAGTGAATAACACGTCCTCGAAGAAGACGCTCTGCTAAATTAGGGCAACTTTATCCAAATCACGCACCCCCCCCCCCCCCCCCCCGCCCAAAAAAAAAAAAAAAAAACTTAACAGAAATTAACGCTGTACAGAAAGGTATGGTATTCAAACGTTTGTAAGAGCTGCAGGACTGTTTGCCAGCTAAGGCCACCTCACTACTGTGTGTAACCAGGATACTGCACTGATTTAACTTTCCTAAACCCCACCTTCGCTGTTCCGCCTTTCCTCATCCAAGATGGAGACGCTTCCAGGGTACCCTGTGAAGTCTCCTCTTCCAAAAACACGAATGTATGTGGTTTTCCTAAGTATAGCGATATGCATGGGTACTTTGTTTTTATTACAGACGAAAATACCTAAACACAGAAAAACAAAAGATTTTTATTCTTTCGATGTGCGGGATATGAGAGGAAGGGTCGTTTCTCTGGAGAAGTACCGAGGAAAAGTAAGTCTGAATATTTTCGGTTTTACGGATGGTATAATTATTTGGTTAATTGGGCCCTCGGCTGGCTCATTTTACTGAAATCTGGTAAGCTCGTATACTAAAATGTTATACAGCCTAATTTAATGAATTAATTCGTGGATGCACAGGTTTTCAGCATAACGGCTGGTAGGCTATCAGTCGTGGTATGAAGCAATAACTGTACATAATTAACCACTTTTACAGTGCTTTATAGTACTTGTTCATTTATTTATACTATTTGTTCAAACTTCTCAACAATTTTACGGTGATGAACCAAAGCTAGCGTTCTGATGAGGATTGATAGGGGGAGACTGCGCTCTTGTCCTGCAGGCGTCCCTGGTTGTAAACGTGGCGAGTCGATGCGAGCACACAGAACGGAACTACAGAGCGTTGCAGGAGCTGCATCGAGAGCTCGGTACATCGCACTTCAACGTACTGGCGTTCCCCTGTGGCCAGTACGGTGAAACCGAACCCGGCACCAACCGCGAGATTGAAACCTTTGCAAAATCAAACTTTGGCATCACGTTTCCTATCTTCAGCAAGATAAAAATAATGGGTTCCGAAGCCGATCCTGCCTTCAGATTTTTAACAGGTAGGCAACTGGGGTCTTACTGATCACGGGGTTTGTCTGTACTGTTATTTTTGACGTGCACTGAACTCCGTATGTCTGCCCTCTCAACAGATTCAGTAAAGAAGATCCCAAAGTGGAACTTCTGGAAGTTTCTCGTGAACCCGGAAGGGAAAGTGGTGAAGTTCTGGAAAGGAGAGGAGCCAATTGAGGCAATCCGGCAGGAGGCTACGGCGTTGGTGCGCGAAATTATTCTGAGGAAGAGGGCTGAGCTTTGAGGTCTCGCTCTCTCTCTCATTGGCTCACCCTTAACAGACACCGTCTGATTGGCTTTTTCCATGTTTATATGATGGTGCACTTTTCATTGTTTGAAGCCCCTGAAACCCGAAACCCAGAACCCAGAACCTTGGACTGTGCTGAGTAAACCTGTAGCTCCTGTCCGAGCTGATTATACCAGGACTCAGAAACATCTCTATATATGCCTTCACCTGGGCCTCTAACTCCTGTGGAATTCTATGGCTTGACTATTGTTCATTATGTAATATACAATACTGTATATATGGACAATATACAGATTTAAGACATTGGAGAGTTTTCAAATGGGGGATGGGAGATGCACTGACAATCAAGAATTGTGAACATGGCTATTAAATGTTAACCTTGGAGTATTTTAGTAATGCTGTAATCTGATTTTTTGTTTGCACAGACATTGTTAAATCTGGTCCTGGATGTTCGTCACTGCTGTCTTCAATGTGTTAAAAGTGACTGGTAATGAGAATTTTGTTACGTAAGTGGAACTGCATGTGCTTTCTGTGCAGTGTGGGGACTGTTTCCTCCCAGTGAAAGGCCTAAGGCCTGGCTCTGTGTGACAATTGCCCCAGTGACAAGGGGGTGATGTTAACTGCATGTTTCAGCACTATGAGGTTATTACATCACAATTACTTATTTGCTGAGCAAATGCCTGTATCCAAGGGTCTAACCATTTTGTCATGCTGCTGCCCAGTATGTATGTGGTAAGGAAATGCAGAAATTTTTCATTTTCATGCAAATTATTGCACATAATCTTTCATCTGAGACAAAAACCTAAGACTGTTCTTTAGACCATGAAGAGCTCTGAGGAAGTGACCCTGCTACCCCCTTCTGTCAGGCCAAGAGCATGACAGGTTCCATTGGGGAAGAGCCTTAGTCTTCAGCTTGGCAAAATAATTTCTCTTTGAATGCCATGCAGATATCAAAGGTCACAGCTCAAAATCTGCATAAAAGCCCACTTCTGGCACAGTTTTTTGGCAGACATTCCATTTGTTTAATTATAAAGTTGTGCACAAAAATATTTATGTGAAAATATCCACACATCATGGAAACAAGCTGTAGTGACTAAAACGTGTGGCTTGTACAGTAGAGAGCAGTGCCCCTGTGCAGTAGACTGTTCTGAAATAAAAGAAACACAGAGATAGGGCTGTGAAACTTTGCTGTATTTAGTTTGTTGTGAACACAACTTTAGCCACAAGGTACAACACAAAGTCCCAAAAGCTGGATAAATGATTGGCAAGTGGACTGGAACAGGCAGTCTGCCACAGGCAAGACTGGGAGGGTATACAGTATGTAGTCTATACAGTGTTTATACATCAGAATAAAGCTACTGTCACTTAGCGGTTTGTCTTTGTGTAATTGATTAATGTTACTGGGTTTAGATGAATGAATAAATTAATCTTACTGACTTTAGATGAGTTAATACATTAATCTTAGTGGGTTTAGAAGAATGCATACATTAATCTTACTGGATTTAGATATGTACTGATAAATCTCATTGTTTTGAGTGAGAGTACTGATTAATGTTCTGGTGTTGGAGTTCTGGACAGCTAGCTCACACTGCACCCTTTAAGGACCCCCCCGTACCTGCACCACGAACTGCTGACCCCAGCTGTGTCATCAGCTGACAATGAGCAGAAGCCCACAGTAGTTGAGCAAGCCAGCTCTGTTGCATCTGGGATTGTGGTTGGCAGGTTGCCAGACTTTATCAGCTCGCTGCTCTCAAGGACGCAATGAGTTGTCAGGTACCTACAAGTTGCTCGGATGACATCAGTGGAGTGGCAACTAACCTCCAATGATCCTCTGGAGGAGTGCAGTCAGCACTCGTGCAAGTACAGAGGCTGTCGTGGTGAGATGAGCTTAATGTACTCGTCAGCATGAAGATACTGTACTCTGACAAATACTCTGCCAAATGAGACAATTAGGGGAATGCCTTCCTTCCTTCATATGTCTCCTATGGAACTGGAATCCAGGAAAGGATGCAGTTTAGCACATTGGCATGCAGCACACCTATCTGAGAGATGGTACACTCCCATTCAAGAGATGGCACATACCTGCACACATCTGGGAACAGTCCACTGTCTGGTTAGTTGGTTTCGGGGTGGCAGGGTGAGGAGTTAGGTAGCAGCTGCAGCGTGAGCTGAGAGTTTCACTACCAGCTAACGTTACACTGCCAACTAACCAATCACAAGTGCTACCAACTAGCCAATCACAAACACTGCCTGCTGTCCAACTACAAAGCTGGCATATCAAACACACACACACACACACACAAGGCTGCGGGGTTTCTTCATGGTGAGTAGGACTGCAGCAGGTGGCAGAGTAGTAGCGACTGCTTAAGAGAGTGAGCAGCCAGCTAACAGTACACTGCCTTCCTGCCACAGACAGTAAATCCCATTCACACACACAACTGCCTTCCTGCCAGTCTCCCTCCCCTTTCTTTCACACACGCTACTTCTGCTGTTCAGTATAGGAAATTCAAATCTATATTCAGCTTTTGAAGATGCAAGTTAAAGGTATTTGTTTAAAGACCCAAGTTTTCAATCATTGCACACTCAAGCTACGCTTTCACTCCCTTACCTTTTTACTCCTGATCTTCAAGGGATAGTGCCTCTTTGACCAGATGAAATCTTTAGAAAGCGTGTTCATAATGTTTTCCTGCCGATTAAAGACCAAACGCGAGACAAACATAGTTAACATTTTTGATATACGGTAAACATTATAATGTCTAGATTTGCTGCTGTTTTCAGCGCATGACGACATATTCGTGTTAAATCAAGCCAAGTCAAATCAAGTCAATGCGCGTACCCACAGCGTAGCTTCCTCTGTTTTTACTTTAAAACGAGAGTACTTCTCTAACTTCCATTCCATTGTGAAGCTGCGGAAACTTCTACCCAAGGACGTAAATATGCAAGCTTTCAATTCACAGATCTATCTCTAGGTTCTCGCTCTCGCCTCCCTTTACCTACTGCTCCAGGAAGCGGGTCGATGCACCTATAAATAAGATGACGGGCGGAACACAGAGCGGGAATCCCACACAGTTCAACGCTATTGGTGGACAAAAGGGATTCCCTATGTTAATTGTGGACCTGTTGGGATGGCAACCACGCCAAACCGCCGCGTTACCTGTGGTCATCGTCTAACCTACACAGCATGGCCACGCGCCAAATACAAGGGTGTCGTGGCGGGTTTGAAAGCAACAAAATGTAACGGACTTTTCAACTGCAACAGGGTCTGCAGTCCATTTACAGCTATGTACGGATGTTATTAAATCCTGTCAGTTTAAATAGTGCCAACTGTTAAATTAAGAATGGATAAATTGATGGCAAAGTGCGGGCTGTAATTAGCTGGCTCATAATATAATTTGTTGAATTCAACAAAATTCATGGATTCAATTTGTTGAATTCAATAAAGTTTCATTAACATTTATTCATTTGGCAGACGCTTTTATCCAAAGCGACTTACATAGGTTACATAGCTTACAGTTCTTTACAATGTTATCCATTTTATACAGCTGGATATTTACTGAGGCAACTGTGGGTTCAGTACCTTGCCCAAGGGTACAGCAGCAGTGTCCCAGCAGGGATTGAACCGGCAACCTTTCGGTTACAAGTCCTGCTCCTTAATCACTATGCTACGCTGCCGCCCTTTTATTAATTCAATAAAAGAACATTAAATGTAGAGTATGAACAAGTAATAGAATGCATTTTGGGCAATGTTGTTTTTTTCAGTGCTGACATGTTAAAAAAGTTTTATTACAAGTCAAAGATGGATTGAAAGGTATTCTGGGCTCCAACCGCACAGACTCTGGGCCCGTAGTGACCACGCGTGCTATCATTTAGCTAGTGTTTTGTATAAACACTAATTTGTTATTATTGCTAATAATAGAAACTTTGACCAATTGATTTACAGTCTTAATGATCAATTAATTTTGCTTCATTTAATATTCACGTGATGTTGAAATGCACCCATTTTAACGAGTTAGGCTATCCAATAAAAATCGTACATGAATAGCACAATCATCGTATTTAATTTATTGAAATGTAAACAAAGTCACGTAAGGAAGATTTTAAAGCACACTTTCCAGTAGCCATGTAATTAGTTTCATTGAGACTGGGATTAATGGTGAGCAGCAATGTATTTGTAATCCCTAGGCCTATACTTCCTTTATAAGGTGACCAACCGCTAGATTTTGAGAGGGACGTGTGCCGCGAAACGGTTTAATTTTGCCACCTGCCATTTCCATATGTGCCGCGCGCGGAGCTCACGACCAGCCTAGCAACAGGTGCGCTCAATGGGCAACCAGCAGGTGCTAGCCTGCTGTTTAGAAAATGAATAATTACATCCATCTATTAAGGATTTGGATGCCAACAGGAAATCATGATTATCTCTATAATATCAGACTGTGTGTGTGCGCCCGCGCGTGCGTTTTCTGTCTGATGTATTTTGATATTATTTTGTTGTTGTGCGGTCACTGTCTGTTTTCTATTTCTGCGTTGTTACGGGATTAACGCTCCTGTCAATTTTCCTGTGTTTATGGTTTGTTACTGAGGTTACCGGTGTGTCGGGCAGTGGCGTTGGAGGCGCAGACCTACGGAAGCGCCTTTCCCTCAGTCTTGGCGCTGCCTGTTTCAACGGTCAAACCTGTCATTAACACGCCATCGACGACAGTGGAACAAAGAGCTGCCTGTGATTCTCACTGACAGGTTGTCCAATTGACAGAGAAAACTGATTTGTTTGCAAAGTATAGGGGGTTAATGCACGCGCTGGTGATGATGATAGCTGATCACTCGCGCACCCTTTTTTCATTGAGAAGCGATTTACTGGAAACGTATATGTTTATGGCTTAATTTTCCTTTACTGCAGGAAAGAGCTAAGGCTTGATAACTAGGTTAGTATGTCTGTATATATATGTATGGATAACAGCACGGTGTTCTTATGGGCTTTGATGTCCCGCAGCAACAAATCTAACAACGTGTTGTATGGCACCCTTCTGCTCCTCAGTATAACAAAAGGCAATCGTGGACGAACTACGATGAAAAGAGAAAACTTAGATGGATGTTAGCAAAATGTTCCCGCAATTTTTGTAAACCCATATTACCAAGAGTTTTTAGTCCCGACATATATTCCCGAAACTTCCACATGTTTTTTTAAGAAATCTTCTGCACGGAAGGCAGCGAATGCCAGAGTTACTTTAAGAATATAGGATGATTATATAAAATATAAAACGCTATAATTGCTTATAAATACAGTAGGCATAAATAAGGGTGATATATATTTTCAGCTTTAAATAATAACTGGGTAACAAAAACATAATAATGAGAGGACAAAAGGGCGACAGATGATAGCTATAACAAAAAAGAACGATAATACAAAGCTAAATAACAATGTTACAAAATAAGGGATACATACTCTGTTAAAATCCTATTGTAAATGAATTTACGACATCACATTAATTTGGGGAACTAGTTTCGGCAGAGAGAAGACAGAGGAGCAGATCAAGAGTATATACAGTTACTCTGTAATGCCTAATTTTTTGGATAAATAAAGCAATAGCTTTGATAGCTTTGACACTAGAGGGTCGAGTGTGCCGATCCGTTTAAGCGTTTTTTCAGGATGGATCCACATGGCGGCAGCAGAGAACAGTAAACGGATTTCAGCGGGCAGGTAACTGTCTCCTGCTTGGATAAGTGGACTAAACTGCTGTCATTCTGAGATACACACGTCCTTAAATGGCTCAGTGAAACCAGGCCTTTAACCACTTGTGTGCCGAAGCTGGTATCTGTGTTTAGGAGATAACTGTGTATCACCATTATGCTCTTTCACATTCCAGCCCTCAGAACCATTGAGATAAGACAAACAGTGAGATAAGACCTCTGCATCTCCAGGCAGCACCTTTGCTCTGATGCACAGGTGGAGTGAAACACCAGCGACACACCAGCTCTGATGCTGTCACAGGTGGCGCGACACATCGGCTCAAACCAGAGCAAGTGCAGCCAGAGACAACCATTATTTCACCTTGTTTGTCTGGAGAAGCTGAACCCATGACCATCTGGTGAAATGAGAATTGAACCCCTACTTGCTGTCATACACCCATATTCCTGTAAGTGATGTCATATTCCAAGCCCATTCAGGGTTTATACTAATCAGTAGTGACTAATAACTGTTTCCAATTCAGCTACAGTGATACTGACATAGAGCGGCCTAAAAGAAAAAATGTTCAGGCTAAAAGAAAAATGCTCCAAAACATCTGTAAAATATATAATTTAACTAACTCAAAACATAAATACCTATACACATTTGAATGTCAAACACTGGCCAAACATTTAGCTGTCACCATAGATAAACTGAGTGGTTAGGGCAATAGAGACAGTTACTGCAGGGAGGTGTCTACAATGAATTGTCGATAAGGCTGTGATAAAACTAGAGGCCACAGCACAGGAGAAATGTCCCTTACAGGGCTACTACACCCCACCCCAACAGAATATTCAATGCAAACAGGGAATGGGCCCACAGTTACACAAGGCATTGGGAAAGGCAGGACAGTTCCTGGAAAAGGGATTCATTCCATAGGTCTGTATTTAAAAACCAGGCTCACATGTTTTTTTGGTGTATTTCAAGTGAAATTATATTTTTTTCAACCCTGCCAACGCATGTCCCAATGCTTTACATTAGCATTGTGTACTACGTTATACCATTGTGTCAGAGTGGTTCATCTGTTCACATACTGTAGCAGACCAAAATGTTTATGTTCAATACTAAGAAAACCCTGGTACAGGTTTTCATGAGGGAACTTTGTTTAATTTACCAAGAAATAAAATCCATGACCATAATTTTTCATTTCATAAAGGAAGAGTACACAAAATGAGAGGTCTAGTTAAGGCCTTTCTGAACAGCAGGCTAACACAAGCACACAGTGAGTTGTGTACTCTAAACTACTTCCACATAAACAATCAGCAAATATGTTCATCACTGTGAATTCTTTACACAACAATCCCATGAACATCAATAAAATAGTAATAAAATATAAATTAATTTTGCTTGATGCATTTTGAATAGCTTTTGAGTGACAGTTGTGATTGATTTTCAGGATGGCTGTGTTGGCAGTATGGGTGTGCCTGTTTGCAAGTGAGTTCTGAGTTCAGCTTTGCAGATACAATTGCTGTGAATTATGTCAGAGCTGTATACATGGTCAAACATACAATGATAAGTTCTTTTATTTACACAGTGAAAAAAAAGTCCATGAATCAAAACAGATGTGTGTTTGCTCTTTCCTGCAGCAATGCGGCTGTCTTTGCCAGCCTCAGCTGGACTCCATCTCCTCTGAATAACATGTCTCCATGGCTGTGATGACCCGCTCTATTGAACATGGTGACAGAAACTTGACATGGTGAGCAGAAACCATGAGTATTCACATCTGTCTGTGTGTCCCTGTGCAGGAACATTGATTGACAGCCCATCAGCAAAGAGCTGTAAACGCAGCAGCAGCCCACTTCCACAGCCAGGTCCAGCACCTCAACATTCCACTGCTTTTGGAAAATTGCTTACATTTCAACATTGTTGTTCTGTTATCCCTACTCACATCAAAGCCAGTATAAACCTCCACAGATGTTAGAGGGTGACTATGACACAATAAGTTCCAGATCAGTGTGATTGAAGGCGTTGGACCTGCCTCAGTTTTTTTGTTGTCAGATTCAGTCACACTACGTGAACTACATGCTCTTTATACAGGCGTAATGGCAATGTTCTCAGTCCTGATGAAGATTTTTACACTTCAACACCTTGCCTGTGTTATCTGCCTGTGTAGTTAAAATCACTTGGAAGCACTAAATTAACAATGAAGTATTTCTAGTTAGAGAATGACTATGATTCTACAGTCCTGTTTGGAGCAGATTCCTTATTGTACCCATAGAACATACAGAATTGCCGTTAGTTACACATAAGATGCAGTTTATACTGGCCACATCACTGCAGAGGACTGGCCACCTCCGTGCTGCCTACTGCTTTTATTGGGGCTGAACTGGTAACTTAAACCTACCCAGAATCCATTTCACATGAAATCATCCTAAAATATATTTCACCTATTTCACCTTCCTGGAATCCCTTTTAACTTAGACCAACCGAGAATTGAGTTGACCTGAGACTTCTCTAATCCCTAAACTGTGGCTGTGTACAGTGGACGCCAATTCCCCCAAATGAGAACATATTCCATAATTTCTCAGAGGCATAGCAGTAAGTAGCTATCTTTGTTGGAGGACAAAAGGAAACCTTTTTTTTTAAATGAAAATATACTGTTCTTTTAAGTAGTTTCATTTTAATAAAAACTATATTAAATGGTTCTTCTTCAGGGACTCCTAAGTGGTTCAGCTGGTGAAAGAGCTGGTGAAAGTCCTACAGCCTAGGCTTGATCGTGGTCGTGTCATCAGCAGCAGAACAAACTGGCTTTACTCCACTGGGGATATAGGGTTGGCCGGGGGTTTGGCCTGTAGGTTGGACGAGGGTTTGTCTCAATACTCATGACCACCACTGGCCAGCTGGGAACCCACAGTCTGTCTGTATATAGCTGTGTGACATGTCTTCCTCCAACTCATGTCTGCGTGAGCTTGGCATGGGAGCTGCGGTGTATAAGTAAATGATGTTTGGCATCATTCATTTCAGAGGAGGGAATGAGAAAAAATTTTAAAATGTTTTTTTTTTTCTGCTCCTCGGTTTGAGTGAATGTATTAGCATGTCATAGACTCAGCTTTGCATTTAATACATACTCAGTTTGACACCTGCATTTACACGTCCTAAGGAGTTGAACATATTACTGGTCAAAACTCACAAAGCAAATATCATAAGACATAAGTATAAAGCAGCTCAAACAGTGATTTCTAATGTGGAAAAATGAGACTGACCTCTATGCTGGTGAACAGGTTTTTTTTTTTGTGTGTTTTTGCGATACTTTTCCTCAACTCTGGAAATTTTCCATAGGTGCCCACAAGCTCACAGAATGAAAGGCAGGGTCAGAGGTTATGAGGTCAGAGTTCATAAGGCCATGTGTAATATATCATCTCACATACAACTTGTAATTTGGTTCCTAGCTGACAAAGAACTTTCTTTAATATAGTTCTTGACTTTGTAGTAACATTGTCAGAACTGTATTTTTACAAAGTTGATATAGTAGGGCATTGAAAGTGTAACATGCACTTACAGTCACGATACCTTGAGGCTGGGAACATGCAAACATACAGATGCGACAGACAGAAGTCACATTATATGACAACGATGATGATGGTGATGATGATGGTCAAAACTGATAATAATGGAGAGGGATATGGTGGTGATGAGATTAGCAGTGGTAAAGGCAGACATTGGTGATCACCATGGTTAAGATGATGATGATGATTATGGTGATGGTGATGGTGATTATGATTCTGATGGTAATGACACCATGCTCAGGTAGTGAGCTGTTGTGGGTTTAGGTGCATATGGTGACCCCTGGAAAACTGTCCATTCCAGGGACTGCTCAAAGTGTCTTATCTCCTGTGGTCTAAAGAAGGTGTATTATTTGTAGTCATGTTCGTCATGTTGGTATGTAGAGCTGGTACAGAATCAAAGCACTTATCAGATACTCTTTTCAGTGCCAGTAGTGTGAAGGAGATTACGTCCGTTCCTCTGCTGGAAATAGCCCTCTCTGATTCACCCCACCCACACCTTTGCTGTTTTATTTTTCACCCTGCGGTTAGCTGATATTTGGATAATCAGACCTTCCAGATTTGCTGGCAGGTCTGTGCGTACACATTAACTACTCACACCCTTCACTCTTACTCCTGTAATGCAGAGTAACCACCTGCCACACTCCATACACACGCGCTGCCAGCGCGCACAGGACTCAGTCCACACTCTGATTTAGGAATGATTCACCTCTCACACCAAAGATCCTGTCACGCCATCAGTGTGAGCTATGGCCAGCTCAACTCCAGACTCAAGAAAAAATATTCTGATAGATAATGCTTTATTGACATCATATTTACCTGCATAACTTCCTGCTTGTATCCCTTATGTAGACAGTCTTCTGTTTAATTTATGCCTGTTGTTCTGGGTAATGTACTCATTTACATTTGTGATCAGCCGTTTCAACAATGAACATCTTAAGTTTTCAAAGTACCTTTGTCTGACACTGCTATGTGGTCATATTCTGTTAAAACAGCACTGCCTTGGAGGTCATTTAAATATAGTGCACTCTTCAAGGGTGCGATATCAAATCTCAACACGTAACACCACTGAATTCAGCATCGTCAAAACCATCAGAACCCCGAACACCACCAGCACCTTCACCCCCGCACCCACCAGCAGTAGCCATTCCAGGGAGAGTCATGCCTTAGGGTGCTGCTGCTGGCCTGCCGTTTTGTGGAATTCACACGATTATAAAACCCTATCAAAGGGATTAGCAGTGGTATCATTCACGCCTTATCTACTCTCCCACCTAAAACCTGCACAAACACATTCCCTCCTCCCGAGAGTACTGTAATGTGAGCCAATACACCCTGACGTCTAGTGATTCTAATGTCATGTTTTCAATGCGTGAAAGCAAACAGGCTGTGGTGCAGGGAGTTTGAACAGGTGTCGGGGAGAAGTCCTGCTGGAGTTTATGCTCACCTCCTGAGGTGTTGACCTCAAACAAACTCTTGGAGGAGAAATGGTCTACAAGCACACAGAGCTGAGGTTTTTGAGTCAATGTTTGAGCACTGCGCTGTCAAGCACTAGGTGAGACACTCTCCTGGCCCAGCATCATGTGGTCTCTCACCCGTACTTGACATGAGCTCCCAACCTGTTCTCACTCTCACATTTGTGAATGAATGGGACAGCACTCTCAGCAGGACAACACCAGTCCTATCCAAGCTGAGATGTCAAAAATGGTCTCGGGTAAACTTAATAACTAATAACTAAAATTATTTATGAAAAACAACTGAAACAGCCCGAATCATAACATTACTGGTCACACTTTCACTGAGGTCAAATATTCACATAATGCTAGAGATCACACACAGCAATGTTGTCTGCAGGATTGCCTGTGTTCTTTAAGAGGCCAATGAGGGAGAAAGGATTTTGATAAACATCAAAGACCCAATTTTGCTAGCTTCTCTATGACATACTGTGCTGGAATTCAAGGGAAAAGACAGACTCAAAACATAAATCCTAATAGACACAGACAAAACAAGCACCACAGATGAAAGATAAGGTCTTATAACAGTGGACTTGCTAAGTTTTTGTAACTTCTTTGTCAGATTATCAAATGAAATCATCAAAATGAAAACCATGCAGGTAGGAACTCAGTAATTCATTTATAATGATATTTTGCCAAATATATAGCTCCAGCAATAGATAGAATGATGGTAAAGCACACATACCATAACTAATGCTGTAGTCATTGGAACTTGGGCCCATATTCCTCCATATAGTGACTGTATCAGTATGGGTGTAGATTTCAATAAACTAATCATATCTAAATATAAGATTATATTAGACAACAACTGAAAATATTGAAATATGTCAGTATAGTGCTATGAATTTTATGTGGAGGTTGTAACACAACAACAAAATATGTGATTTTAGGAAGGATTGCCTTTCAGCCGTTTGCAATCTGCAATCTCAGTCAGCAAGGTGCTCATCTCGAGGTCAGCCCTTTGGCATGGATGTAAAACTGGTCTTGTCATGGCCTTGCTGTCAATCGTTATAACCGGCTCCCCTTGCTTGAAATGAAATGATAAATCCAAAAGTGGCACGGAGGCAGACTTCCCAATCCAAAGCAGCCATGGTGAATTTACTGACTCACCGACTCATGGGATCTCCTCAATGGCCAGATCTGCCCTCTGGGCTCCACAGCCACCTGAGTCACAGCAGTGGGTTGAAATTAAGCTTAATATTAGTTTATTTAAAAACGTTGGCATAGATGTAATAGTACCACTCAGCTTCAGGAAACTAATGAGGAATAGGCTATGAGTCCAGGCGAACACAAACAGCTGTACAAAATCACCTAGTGCTTATGGTCGTTCTGGGCCCCACACAATCACTATCTATCAGCATCCTGGCAAAAACAAACAGCGCAATCAAAACGACTTAAAATCCTTCTAAGCCTAACTCAAATATCATCTATCTCAGAAAGAAAAGACTACTTTACATGTTCCAAATCAAACAAAAATCAACTGCACCAGAACAGCAAAGTTGTTTGTTGTCAAAGATTTTGTGTAATCCTCTTCCGGTCAGCGATTCACCTGTTTTAGGCTTGCCTGGGAAGGCTGCCTGTAGCTGCATGATGACATCAGCAGAGAGAGCCGAATCAAAGAGACAAAGCACAAAAAAGTGTGCACATGTATGATATGTTATAACCCCATTCATAGACATTGACCACAATTCCACTGCAGCAGAACAAACTGGCTTACTTCCACCAGGGGTATGGATGCGTAGGCTGGCCACCGTCTCGCTGCCCTCTGGTACCCTGTGACTAATCAGGAACCTGAAAGTTGATTTCAACGAAGTAGCACCTATCCTCCAACAATCCTCTGCAGGACTGCATTCATCAAACGTCAGCACTCATGAATGGATGCAGAGGTTGTCATGGCGACATGATGCTAATGCAGCGCGGTTGATTCTAAGTAGGGTGCATAGCAGGGAAAAAGCATTAAAATGCTTTACAATATGTCCATACATAAAACTGCCATGTACTGGAGAATCTTTGGATGTTTTACCCCATTGATAGAATAAGCCCGTAAGATGATGTGCACAGCAGTTTGTGATGCATGAAGAATCTCAGAAAACAGATTATGACAGTGTATTTGAAACAAACAGACTTTTCTTTTGATATCACAGGCAAGTTTGTTTCTGATTTGACAATCTTGTTGGTTTTCAGTCAGTTAATGTAAGGTGTCATGTTTTAACAGAAGGAGTGTTTTGTTGCATGAGCTGGTAGAATATTACGTACTGTGCCCAGAATAGTACATTTTCACGGAGTAGAAATGGTTTACTATGTTTAAACAAGGAGGTTTGTAGAGCTATAACCAATAACCTATGATCTGGAATCTTATCTATAAACTAGTGATGAGTCTACCTATTTAACGGACCGCCGAGATATCCAATCAGTTCTGGCCCCTCCACCTTGACTGGTGTGAGGTTACAGTGCAGAATAAGGGCTCTTACATGGTGGTGGTGCTGGAGGTGAAGTTATTAATGTATGAAACTCTTTAAAATACAATATAAAAATAATAAAGTTGTTATTATTGTTGTGTTATTGGTAGTGGTCATAGTGGCAGATGCAGTGGTAATGTTTCACACAATATAAAATGGAATCAGAATAGAAATTCTAAAGGGAGTACAATTTCTCTCAAGGGTGTGCCCCAACAGGAATTTATTGAGACGGCATTCTGAATGTCAGTTCAGTTAGTGAGAAGTTGAAGATCACAGAGTTTGTACTGACGGCAGGTGCAGGCACGCAGAAGACTGGCACACACTGGGAGTGATGCAGCATTAGACTGGCACGGACTGCAGGTGGGTACAGCTGAACTCAAACTGACATCCATGTAAGCAGGAAGTGCTTTTCAGGGCAAAGGTCAAGTTAATCAGAGAGATAGCACATGGCTTTATTTACTCTGCTCTTCAAACAGGAAAGTCAAACAACAGGGAGAACACCCACTGATCTGATCAGAACAGCCACAGCATTTACTCTCTCTCTCATCTCAGTGCTTATTCCATTTAGAAATCTGATTGTCAATTTGATAAAAAAAAAAAAAACAAGTGAATATTAAAGTAAGTTAATGGACATGAAAGACAATTGGCGTAATATTACAGTAGAAACATAAATCCAGTGGTCACTGATGTGTCAGGTAAAGACAGTACTGTCACTCCAATAAAATGCACCACATTTATTTTAGTAAAATACATTTATTTCAGTAGAATATAATACATTTTCTTTTTCAGATTCAATCTGAAAATTTCAGAACTAAACATGCAGACTTACATAAATGAGGGAAATTAAATTATAAATACTTGAAACAATCATAATTACAATAAAAGAACACTCAGTTCATTTTAACTGATCAAACTGAACCAGGAGCCTACCAGCTTGTTTCTTCTGTATCAAGGCTGCATAACCTGAGCAGGTCTCAACGGGCCAGTTTTATGTGTGGCAGGACACTTCAGTACACTGCCATCTGTATTGTGGCTGTGGACAGAGCAGGGACAGTGTAGTGATGTAGTGAGTAAGGAGAATGTAGTGACAGCATAGTGTCAGAATAAGGAGAGTGTCAAGATAGTGTAATGGCCATACAGAGTTACTGTAGTGACAGAGTATGAAGAGTGTAGCGATAGTGTAATGGACATGTAGGGACAGTGTAGTGGTAGTGTAGTGGCAGAGTAATGAGAGTGTCGTGATATTGTAGTGACAGAGTATAGAGAGTGTAGCGATAGTGTAATGGACATGTAAGGACAGTGTAGTGGTAGTGTAGTGGCAGAGTAAGGACAGTGTAGTTAGCTGAGATTCTGCTTTAGCTGGGGACCCAGCGGAATCGGTATCCTCCCTGCGGCACCCTGGAGGTGAAGGCGTGTCCTTGGGGAAAGGCCAGGGTTCGGATGGTGCAGTGGTCTCTGACAGACGTCCTGAAGGTCTGGCTCTCATCCTCATCCTCCAGCCCCTTCAGGAGCGCTGTGCCGCAGGGCCTGGATGTGTGCAGCCCCTCGAACGCGCCATGCATCTTAATGGCGTGGCTCTCGTGTCCGGGGTCCTGCTGCAGCCTGGAGTCTCTCTGCAGCACGGCATTGCAGCGCTCTGAAACGTCTCTCAGGATGTGGCTCACGTCCTCGCAGGCCGGGGTGCGCTCGAACAGGTCCTCCAGCCTCCTCCTTTTCATCGGACTCTTCAGCGATGGTGACCCCGCAGGGGGAGGGAGGGGTTCACCAGGGCCGATCAGCCTCTACAGAGACAAGAGCACACTTACATACGCTGCACACACAAAAAAAAAACACCCACCTTAAGTAATAGCACCACCTAGCTGTTGTTGCCATTACACCATTAAATTCTTCCCCACAGTGCAAATGCTGCACTTTAGGTCACAGAATCAGCAAACTCTTCAAGCAGAGAAAAGAAAACCACACTGATTATGCAGTCATTTGTGTATCATGAGATACCTTCTCCCTCTGACTCACACGATACAATCATTTCATATCCATTTATCAAAATTAACTACTATATGAGCTAATATTGGAAATCAGCATTTACAAACAGGGGTACACTGAAATCTTATTATACATACATTGAGTACAGACGCTAAATGCTTGGCTTTGCTGGCAAGTTCCTTCAGGTGGAGATTTCGCTCTCGCAGTGATGCTATCTCTTCCTGTCTTTGGTTTAAGGTGAGCTGAAGCTGTAAGAAACAAGGGGAATCATCTATTAAAAAATGGCATGCAGTACTGTTCATCGTTCTCTACACAGCTGTCCTGATCCACAGTGCAGCCAAATGGTTGGTGGAGTTTGTCATTTCATTCACAGAAGGTTTGTTCAGAGGTGGAACCCACCTGGCTGTTGGTGTCCAGTGCCTCTCCTAAAGCTTGTTTATGTTGTTCAGCCACACCCCTCCAGAGGACCTCCTCTTGTGGGGGGGACTGTGGTAGGGATAGGGGGCAGGCTGGGGAGGTGTAGCACAGACTGTCCTGTTGATGGGGGGCCTGCAGAGCATGGATGGGGGACAAGGAGCATGCTGGGAAATCGGGCAGTCCACAGTCAGACAGTAGCAGACTGCCACTGGGTGCAACGCCAGGCTCCAACAGAGCAGAGGATTCTGGGAAACAGAAAAGAACAGAGATCACTGATAATATCCTCTTCCATAAGCTTTTCAAATACCCATCCTAGACAAATATTCAACTCAGTATGGTAATGCATTACATATGTATTATCCCTGCATGTAAATATGGGCATGCTGTTTCCTGACACTCAGGATGACTTGCTATAGAAATAAAGCTGTTCCAGAAAATATAAGTATTGTTAATATTATTTGTAGTGGGAGTAATAGTATTAATGAACGAAATCATTATTATCACTATTGTTAGTAGCAGCAGTTGTGGTTGTATTATTATTATTATATATTAATACATAATATACTGTTATAATATGTGTGTGTGTCTGTGTGTGTATATTGTTGCTGTTGCTATGTCTCAAATAAATTTGAACTACAGACGGATTACTTGTTTTTGACAACTACAGTATAATTTTTCAAAAATCCAATCAAATATCTTAAATGAAAAAGTCCATGGATTCATATACTTTGATTTCGTCTCGTCGTGATTGTTTGTATAAAATCAATAAACGTTAAGCAAAACTATAATAAAAAATTATTTAAATTATAAACATATCTCACCTGGAATTAAGTGAACAGCCGAATCCGCGAAGTCCTGGAAATCAAACTCTGTTCCGTGTACCTGTTCACAAGACAGAAACGCATATGTATGTTTTCCCCCCAACTTTACACACACATTCTTATTGAATACGTAAGGCTTTTCAGTCAATAACCTCTCCTTGTTAGACACATGAATGCGCAAGTACAATATACAATTATTGATTCAGCTAATTACAATAACTCAATCAAGGTTACAGTTACTAATATTTTACCGTTAAAATTGTTGACGGTTACCTGAAAATCGCTCCAATGTGGAAACTGTGTGTAATTGCAAGTCTTTACAGCCATGCTGGTTCCGTATTAAATCCAAAATAATATTGAGCGTGGGTTGTACTTTGTTATTCGTTTCGCATGTGACAATGAACCTTAGCAGACGGCCCGAGCATTTTAGCAGCAGCGTGAGGGGGAAGTCGAGCTGATGCGGGATCTAGCTGAGTCCCTGCCATCCCATAGGTCGACGGCACGAGCCAACCACAAGCCTCGTGCGGCACATTCCTGCACACCGTGCAGCCAAAACGATCAAACATTAACCCAACGGCTCTGACGAGTATTTCCAATCAGTTTTACCTAGACTGCTCTGAAACCAGCAGTTTACCTGCCAAACCAACAACAGTCGATACGAGCAGGTATTCGTGAGAGTATAAAATAACTTAATAACCTGACGACATAGTCAGATGAACAACGGCGTTGCCACATCCTTGCTCCACACCAGCTCACCATTCAAGCAATAAACTAGTTGTTACTATAACAATAATTAGACACGTGGTCAAATCTAAATTGAGTGTTTGCTCAGCAATGATCACAACTCAACCGCGTGTTTTTCCGTTATAGATGGCTACGTCACTGATGAGAAAGGGGGGAAACGTGGAAAAAAAATGTGCGCATTGTGAATGAATAAATCCGCTTGGTGCATATCTCATGGGACAGAGGTCCGCCGTAAGAGAACATCTTCTGCTGTGTTGCATGCTGATGCGAGCGCATACCGCTGAACACCAGCGCTACACTTGTTGGCGTGTCTGTGTTTGCTAATGATACCCGCGTGCGAAGGCTCTACCTGCTGGTCACCGGAGTCACTCTCGCGCCTCAGGACGGAAGTGCAGTCTTCCAGATCTTGCCACGCAATTGTTGAAAACGCTATAAATCACAAGACAGAATCCTCTAATCATCAACTGAGGCATACAAAAATATCGTATATACCTACAGTTTAATTATGTTAATTTAAGATTGCATAGGCAAACAAGAGCGGTAAACAACACCATGCGCATTGTACGTTTAGCAAGTGGTATATTATGCACTCCAATGGGTTGCCTACCTTCGTCAGCGATACTATTGGTCTCATCAGTATAAATGGAGAATGGAACATTGTTCTTTGTGTTCTTTAAAAGTTCCTAAGAGATTATAATGTCAGTTTAGATTATCATGTACAATCCACAAAATATGCGTTTGTATTGAACATCATATTATCTTTACCTTTTTATCACCGCATTTGACAGGTTTCTTATCTTGAATCCGTGAGTGACAGTTTCTAGTCCTATTGGGGCAAATTCTCCCAAACACCTTTCTGTCTTCATGCATGTTTGATGCCTGTTTGGACTATCCCTCACCAATCTGTACAGTTATCCCTAAAATCACGTTTTACAAGTAAAAGACGCTATATATTGGGTTATGTTGGAGAACGGGTCGTGTTTTTCATCATCCAATCAAAGCCGTTTTAAAAAAGTGTCTCTAGGGTAGAGTAGCGTCCCTGGAGATGCTGCAGGCACTTTAAGCCTGAGAAATCTGGGCGCCAGAGGTGGCGCCTTACAGCGGGCAGTCTGTGCCAACCACAGGCGCTAAAATCCGAATCGTATTCGCGGTCCGCTCGGGACCACTGGACACCGCTGGGCTGCGTTGTCTACTTCAGTCCCGCAAACACACTTTTTGCGCCGATGCAGCCTTCATGGCGCCAGTTCAACGGCTACACCATAGATCGTGTTGAAATTATTGATAGACGAACGGTGATCATAAGTGAAAAACGTATTTTTCATTGGTTGTCTGCGTAGAGTGGAGTTAGCCTACAGCAAACACGCTTTTAGTATTTGGTCTTTTGACTTTTATTAGGTAGTCAGTGTGAAGGAGAATCTTCACCTTCCCCCAGACCTGTTTGTTTTAACTACTAATTGGTTAATTGTTTAATCTGCATTCCTGAAAATACTACATAATAAATAATGCTTTTTTTGTTATTGGCTTGTAAATCTGCCAAGAACGCATTAGATCTTTATTAAGATAAGAATGGATGTATGTCATTGGGCTACACAAGATCTGCAGATTTCTGTGAACTGATGAAGTTTCCTAGTTTTCCAGTATATCTATCCATTTATATCTTTCTTCACATGTAAAGTGTTTGTGTCCTGTTGGTTTCTGAAGAGATGAAACAGATGTGAAGCAGGAAACAATTAAATTATGTTCATAATTATAAATAACTGCATTTGTCTGAGATTCTCCCTGCAGTGAGCCGACAAACCGCCTACAAATCTCACTTTATTACATTACATACATTGTAATTATTACATCCTGGTTGGACATGCACATTTTAATTGTAAGTAAACTTGTTGGTAAAGTTATTTATGCCGCCAATATTAATCACAATGCAAATTTATCCTCCTACAAATGACATAACATTATATGGCATAATGGAATATGGCACATGGCAACCACCAATATTCCTTCCTAAAATAAACTAAATATTGAGATAATGATGTAAGTATGGGAAAATTCTGATGTAGTGGGCCAAGGAGAGTAGAGTGACTCCAGAATTGTTATATTTTTGATGTCAGTGAGTGAATTACACTTCAGGTTTAATCTACTCATTTTTTTACAAACCCAAAAGAAACACTGGGTAACAGGGTACTGATAAGTTCAGCTCTAACAGCAAGGAGTGCAACTCATTGAATTTGGATGCAACACATGTGAATTGGTTCTTCTATAATCTGGATGCAATATTCATTCACCAGTTCTGTAAACATTTTCAAATCACCCACACGTGCATCAATTTTCACAATACTGTCTGTTGATCATCCATACCTACCCCTCGAGCTTTTATGGCACTGAATCCAGATAATTCTGTGTGACTATAGAATAGAACAAAAGCCCCAAAAGAAACATGCTGTGTTCACTTTCCCTCCACACTCCACACTAAAGCATTGGCTTTAAGGCAGAAAATGCAATTAAATGGCAAACATACAAATCAACAAGATTTGTAATAATTTGAGGTTATTGTTTTTCCTCTAGTTTGGCTCTAAACAGCTAAGAGTTGGTGGACAGTTGTGTGGATGTGTAGTAAAGAGAAAGAAGTGAGTTTGAAGATTTATCACATTTATTCATCATGAATTACCAAAAGCACATTGACTGGTATTTTATGACCTGTATAAGTGTGAATGTTTTCCTCTCTTCTGGGATAAGGATCCTGATCATTTACAGATGCCAGAGCCAGGAGACATAACAGCATACTTAACACATAATCACTGGAGTGGCTGCTGATACACAAAGTAAAGCTTTGGCAATTCCTACATAATATTGCTATTCTGATAAAGTTCAACGAGTTTAAACTGATAAAATTATTGAGGCAATTTGCTGTGGATGGTTAATAATCTGATCAATAGAAGTCATTTCATGTTCAAGTCATTCTTTGTTGTTTTGATGATTCAGCTGCTAGACCAAGAACAAGAGAGTGGATTTAGACTTTTATTGTTACAATTTTTCTACAGTACAAGTTGTCTGTCCTGATACAGCTTTATATGAGCTTGTCTGCATAATTTCAGCAGAGAAAATCAAAGCAGCTGTATCCTCAGTGAATAGATACAAATTAGCACGACTGCAACCATACCTGTTCTCTTTCCATCAGCAACACACAATGTAATCACCTGTTAATGTACAATAAAACCATCAAGGACTCTCATCATTAATACTTCTGACTGTTCATCTACCAGTACTGTGTAAGTCACATTGAAATCCAGTCTTGCTGGTATACTCAGTAAACGTTCATCAATTCTGAATACTGGCTGTCATGATAAGAGTGCAGAGCTGAGCTGCAGTACAAATACAAAGCCAGTGGGGGGCACTGCAGTGTTCACAGTTCCGCCATAGTGTGCAGCACCTCCTGATTCAGGGTCACCAGCAGCCTCAGATTGTGGACGCAGTCCTGGGCGAGTGTGTGGGCACCCTCCTCTCCCCGCTGCAGGTCAGCACCGGGGGCTTCCCCCAGCAGTAGCTCCGCCAACTCCACAGCACACAGCGCCATTACTGAGGGCGGGTAGCGATTAAAGGCATAGTCGGCCAGACTCAGCTCACAGATCCTCCTCGCCAGACTCCAGCACCTCCCCGCATCGCCCCTGCTGCCACATGCCAGTCGCTGGTTCATGAAATGGTCCAAGAAGAAGGCTGGAGTGGGTGCTGCCAGCCTGAAGTTCAGCCGCATTAAGACGATGCACTCCAGATTACACAGCTGGTCTCTGGTGAAGGTGTCGCAGCACAGGGAAAGCAGCTGTTTAATGCTGGGCGAGTAAACTTCAACCTTAAATGAGAACACATGACAGATCAGCCAGAAACCCAAAGTCTCACAAAAACCATGTTATGGTCGCTTTTTATCATATGAAACACATGCTTGAGAAACAAAACGAGAGTCCTGTAACAATCAATGCTAACGCTTCTTAAACAAATGCATCACATATAGGACAGCCTTTATGAGGGTGGCCTCACTCACTGCAACAGTTTGGTTTAACTGAATGACCACACACCTGTTTACTGGCAATGAGTAGCGATGTGACTCCCAGCAGCTGGAAACAGTCGGCTGCCACCGGCGTGGTGGCGAGGAATCTGTCCATGATGTTGATGGTGAGACAGCAGGTCTCGAAGGACAGTTTGAAATGTCTATGGACGGGGATTAGCCAGCTCACCAATCTACAGCGTGCCTCTGCCGTGACCTGTGGGGGTACAGAGGACATGAGCAGGGTTGGCATTACCACATTCATGTGTTGCTGTACCTCCACTGCAATGACAAGTTGCAATGAACCCTATCTGGTAAAAAAAAAACCCCAGCAAACTCACCTGTGGCTGTCGAGATAAGCAGTTAATAGGGAGGAACTTTTCTTCCTTGCTTTTCTGAATGTTGAAGCTGCTTTCTCCATAATCCCTGAAAATGCTCAACTCTGATATATCTCTGTGTGGCGTGTGTACATCTGCACTCTGGCTATTATGTGTCAAGTCCAGAGAAGGACTAGAAGAGGGAGTAAACAGATCTTCCTCAAATCCCGAATCACTCGACCTGCACTCAATCTTCTGCTTTCGATACCTGAAACACCTTGGCCTTTTCACTGGAGCGCACATAACGTCACGATTTGTCACAATCGCCTCATGCCTGTCCTCCGGGGTTGTCTCGTCTTTTCCCGAGGAGACGCAGTCATCTCTCTTCCTTTTGAAAATGCAGGACGGTTTCCACTCTGTAGTATCACCCCCGTAGGTAAACGCGACCATTTCAAACACCAGTGACAACGGCAGGACGTTCACCCTCCAGTCTGGTCCGTTTACCAGCACTCAGTCTGTAGATTCCAAGAATCTCCCACGTGCATCTTGACAACATAATACTCACAGTTTATTGGTAGTAATAGGAGCTTTCTCGGGTGACGTAGGCAGACAGAGGGTTTCCCGGGTTCAACACCGCTCATTCTGACTTCATTCCACTCATCGGATTACCCACACAGCACGGTGCCACGCGTCTGGTGGTTGCCACCGCAACGAAAGGGAGAAGGAAGGTCCTTTTTAGTCTTCTTTTTTTTGGGGGTGGGGGTACATTTGTGTACATTTCTGAGTGGTGATTGGATAATTCAATATTTACCCAAACCACGAGAAACTAGAGGTTTCTAAATACAGAATCTGGGTAATCATCATTGTCTTTTGTCTGTATTGAGTTAATCTGCCTTTTAAGTCCATGACAGCTACATGAATCTATGTTTATTCATAAAGACACGATAGATATATGTGTTCAAACTACATCTTCAGAATATTCGCAAATACGTTTTATGAAAGGGGGTGTGCGCTCGCGCGAACAATAAATGTCCCGTAAATTTTTTAAGCCGAAAACCAGTATCACCCCCCTCTCCCTCCTTCTCAGCGAACGGAGGGAAGGACGGGCGAGTGGCGCGCACAGTCGAGGGAAGGAACACTTCCCTGGGGACGTCATTTCGCACCTCTGACTCGGTTGTTTGACTGAACAATGTAGGCTGCACGCTCATTAACGGATAACCGTTAGACCGGAGGGCTGTGCTTCAACGGCAGAAACAAAGTGGTATGTAATTAATGACTACGAGCGACCCAGCTGTCAATGCCGAGAGATTACCAATCTCTTAATTTTAATGTGTGTTGATGTAACATTCACTCCAAATAAACTCCGGTTTTGTTCGCAACTCTTTTTCTCCTGCCTTTTCAACTAAAAATGGAGACTTAACTTGAATTTTATTTGAAACATTTGATTTAATTAATTACCGAAACTGAATATCGATTGCTTACCGTAAACTCAATGCATTATCTTTGAAAGACCCATTTGGTAGATCAGTTGATGAAACCCAGTTTGATTACGTTAAAACTGTTGCATAGAAACCACTTTACCAACGCTGCATGGTGCTAAATGAACTGTTTTATACTACTGTTAACTATTTGTAACATAACTAATAATAGTGATCATAGAGAAAATACATTGTGAATGTATCAAATACTGAGGCAATGCGTTATGTTCTGCTTCGAAGCACTCGGTTAAGCATTTGTCTAAAATACAGAACAAAGCAGACAACGACGAGGCTTTGTCCTTTGCATTATTGTATATTATTATAAATCGTGATTTAATTTGTGTAATTTAAACTAGTTCTGATGAAGTCCTGTTCTACCTTCTAGCTGCGTCTTCCACACTGACCGCACCGCACTCAGCCACGAACCTCAAATGCAGAAAACATCGTAACGTTCTTTAAGTTTATATTATCCAAGGAAATGAGTAATTTGGACGGCACTGACAAGAGGCGATTCCACACCAGTTGTTTAAATTGTTGATAATATACCTCTTTTGCCACCTGACTCCTGCTGCGTGGTGGCGCAGATGGATCGTTTCAACAACAAAGTACTACAATCGATACTATTGCCCCTCTGAAATTTTAAAAGGTATCGATGGAAAGTTGGAAACTAAATTGCCATGGAAGACTGGAGCAATCAGCCAGCTAAAAACTGACTGCTGCAGATCTCAGCGAAGATGGAGAAAAACAAATCTACGGATATACCAAGACACCCCACAAGAACAATTAACAAAGCATAAAAGAGCTTTGTTAATATTGCTAATGAGAATAATCCAAGATGACTTCTCTCTACAATTGATACTGTTTTGCCTTACGATGACTCTAATCTGTTTTCAACTGTGTGAAGAATTTGCAACTAACTTTAAAGAAGAGACTACATTTGTCAAAGATGAAATAGCAAGGACTCAAGGCTGATACTCTGATTGGACCACAGGAGGCATGAACTCCATCTAACAAATTAATAAAGACACATTAAACCTTATGCTTTGATCATAACCCTACCAGGTTTTTAAAGATGTGAACTGTTTAGTATAAACTGTGTTAGCCATTGTTCATTGTGCTCTTGCTGAAACCTGCAATGGAGAAACATATTCTGGATTGTACTGTTCTTAACAAATAAAGAATTTAGAGGTGATATTTTAATCAGATCTGAACTTTGCACCACATTTTAACAGTGTAATTAAAACATTGTTTCATCTTCAAAATATTGTCAGAGTAAGACCACTTCTATAGATGCTGCAGAGAGACTTATTCATACATTTGTATCAAACAGACTTCACTACTATAATGCTCTTTTCAGTGGTCTTACTAAAAATCCACTGACAAATTATAATACAGAACACATCAACATGAGTCTTCATGGGCCTCATATCAGACCTGTCTTATGAGACCTGCATCTCTGGATTTGATACCTGTATGTTTTAGAATTGATTTTTTAAGGTTTCCTATTTATGAAATACTGAATGGTTTAGAACCTGAATACGTAACTGACTTTTTAAACACTGGACCAGCCAAGAAGACCTCTCTGATCTGCTAATGAGACACTGTTTCCCTTATCAAATGTGAACAGCACAGCCTGCTTTCTGTTTTTACGCTCTGTATAAAGCTTTGGAACTCATTACCACAACATAAAAGAAACTGCATCTGTGAACACCTTTAAACATACACTATACTTTTAAAAAATACTTTTACATGGCTCTTACTAATCTTATTTGTTTTATCTTCCAGTTTTGGATTCATTAGATGTATTCATATTTAATCACCAATGCTTATGTACAATTCTGCTTGGTTATTTTATTTTATATTTTATTAATATATGATTGACATCATATACAGGATTTACAGCTTCTTTATTTGATTTTCCCATCTTTCTGTCTTAAGAATATTCCAGAATCCTCTCCTTACCACCTGCTTAACCCAGCTGCTTAAACTGCCTGGTCAGGGCTACGACAGCACTCTCCTGGCCAACCTGATTTCCCTATCCTGCCAATGTCAGCTTGTGCCCCATTCCAGGTAACAATTCCAACATGCATCATGTCCGAATTTTCAGTCCATCATCAGATGCTGCTCTGCACTCAGGTGCCTCTGGCGCCTCCAGCCACTGTGCACCTCTCCCCCATTGACGTCATGCATCCCCAACTCCACACTACTTTCCCCACTACAATCGTGTAAAGGACGCAGTACACGTCTTGTGATTTTGAAGTCTTTCACCCTAAGTGAAGAACTGCAGTAACATATTGTCCAGACGATAAAATCGAGTGTGTTCTAAATGTAAGTGAACTTCAACTATGATACATTAAAGCTGATGGTGAACATAATCGGAGACGACAGCAGTTCCTCAAGGCTCGCGCTGTCGAGCGAAGTCCAGCTGAAATGTCGGACGACTTCTGCGCAGACTCTGCGGGATGCCCTCGAAATGCGTCCGTGTGCCTTGGTTGGGCAAGCGGAACTCAACGAGCTACACAACTACGTAATTGCCCATTTGGCAAATCAGCATTGAGTTTCCTTTTGAGATTCGACCACTACACGGGAAACATTGAACCGTCCTACGAAGGCGTCCTAGGAAATAAAGTCTTTTGGGTGTAACATCAACTACATGGTCTGAAAATCCGAATTTTATTGTTAATTGTAACATTATGCTAGCATGGTGCTTATACTAAAGCTACAGGTATTTTTCCACAGCTGGTAGTTTTTCCGAGCTAACATTGGCTACATGTTCATTGTGTTACTACCAGTTAGCTGGCTAGCTGGCTTTTCCATCAGTCTAAAAATCACTCTGTTATTGTTATTAGCTAGCTAGACAGCAAGTTGGCAAGATAGATCCGTGTATAAATAATGATTAGGATTAATCGTTTGTGTGCAGGAGGAGGTAGTTGATTTCCTAGCAAACTATATTATCGTAAAGTCCACTCCTAGCTGCTACAGTAGCTATCTAGCTACTTTACGACATATCGTAAACATACAGAACAGTGTCATGTCATGGTATTTATTTTTGATTTTGTTATTTTTTTGTCCCGAGTAAACAGTAAGTGATGTGCAAATCTCCGTATCAGCTACCCAACACATGCTTACATTATTAACTAGTTATCCATCTTGGAAGACTTGGTGAAAGACCTGTGCTGACTAAATAACTAGTAGTTAGCTAACATTGCCAGCTCTGACAGTGCTTAGGCAGTGCTACCTAAGGTAACGATAGCCAGCTAGCTATATTTAGACTAGCTAAATTACCTAACCGGAAACAGAATCGATCCGTTACAGTGTAGCCTGATAGCTAGCTAGCTGGCTACTTGTTTACGCGACGTTAGCTTGAGAATGCTAGCTAACTAGTTGTGATTTTGTGAGCACTTAAAAACATGATCTTATTTTATTGTAACGGAAAGAAGGTCAACTTGTCATCTCGCTAGTCACATGGTTATAAATAAGAGTTGTTTAAACTTTAGTGTCTTGTAAGAAGTTTCCTCTAGCCATACATTAGCTAATTGCTGTTGTCTGTCTAGCTTGTTTTTTTGCATTGTTATCTTCCTGAAGATGTGTTAGAAATTGTAGCTTCTGATGTCTATAATAATAGTGTTTAATAACGTTGAATGAATGTCTCTTCCTAGCAAATCAGAGCGTTTATAGCTAGCAAGTAAAAGACGGTTGCAGTTCTTAAACAGATTCGGAATTTTCAAAGGTTCAGTTTATATGGTTACACACTCTCACTGTTTCCCTTGCTCCAAATATTTTGTCCCTATAGGCATAGTTCAAAAGTCCAATGGAAGAGTTAGGTAGACCCCGCAGCTCCAAGCATGGCAGGGGAGGCAAAGTAGCTGACGAAGCTGAGAGCTGGAGAAGTCCACGTCGCGGTGATGGTCTGGATGCAGGAAGAGTGTTCAGCTCGAAGCCGGAGAGGGGCAGCCACGGGAGAAGGGGGGCACAGGCCCCGCTGGGCAGCGGCCCTGCAATGTTCGGCAGGGCTGGGCAGAGGGCTCACGGCGAGTTCATGGAGGGCTTCCGCAAGTTCCCCACGTCTGAGACCCACCAGGGGCAAGAGGAGAACTGGAGGGAGCGCTCGGTTAGCCTGGAGGCCCACGGCAGGAAGGGTGCTTTCAGGGTCGGGGGTGAGGAAGAGAGCAACAGGCGACAGGCCAACAAGGACCCGATCCACCAGATGGCATCCAGCCCCGCTTCACACACCTCAGGTACATTTGTCTGTCTCCAGCAAGTTTGTGTATCTGTAGAGGGGCATTGTAAAGATACAGACTGACTGCTGGAAGTGCAACAGTGGGAAGGGTCTGAGTATCTTTGACATGACAATGCCTTACCCTGGTCCACCACTGAAATGTCCACTTTACTCTAGCATGGAAACTCCGACCCTGTTTTTACTTTTGGGATTTAAACAAAACAAGCAAAAGTTTGTTTGTGTCAGAACTGAAAGGCAGAGCAGCACACAGCTGTTTAGTACACACCTGAGCTGGTGCGCCTTGTGCTGTCCTGCAGGCAGCAGGCGGAGAGTGCGGGAGCGGAGGAAGCCCCCGAGTGAGCGGGATGAGAATCTGGACGCCCCGGTGATTGACGAGGCAGCTCTCTCAGAGGAGCAGCTCCTGGTACTGCGGCATGCAGAGGAGCGCATTGGCAGGGATGACGTTTTTCGGTTGAAAAAGGTGAAAATGTAGTGCACTCCTCAGCCTTCCTGTGTACTGTGTGTGTTTGTTTGTGTTTGCATTTGTGTGTGTGTGTGTGTGTGAGTGTATGTTAGTGAGCCTATTTGTGTGTGTCTTCGTTAGTGTTTGTGTGTGCATGTTCCGGTGTTTGTATGCATGTTCAGATGTGTGTCTGTGTAGGAGATCTGAGGTAACGGCCTGTTTGTGTCCTTGTAACAGCGGGCCCGTAACAGTCCCAGCTCCAAGTACCGCTGTGCTCTGTGCGACGTGCTGCTGGACTCCGTGCCCGCTGCCCAAAAACATATCCGAGAGAAGTGGCACAAGAGGAGAGCACGGGTAACAGGCTGCACACTGCTACACACTGCTACACACTGCTACACTACTCCACATACTGCTACACACTGCTACACCACTCCACGCACTGCTACGCACTGATACACCACTTCGCACACTGCGCCACACTGCTACACCACTCCACACACTGCTACACACTGCTACACCACTTTGCACACTGCTCCACACTGCTACACCACTCCACACACTGCTACACTACTCCACACACTACTCCACACACTACTCCACACACTGCTCCACACCGCTCCACACCGCTCCACACTGCTCCACACTGCTACACCACTCCACACACTGCTCCACACTGCTACACCACTCCACACACTGCTCCACACTGCTACATCACTCCACACACTGCTACACGCTGCTACACCACTTCGCACGCTGCTCCACACTGCTACACCACTCCACACACTGCTACACGCTGCTACACCACTTCGCACACTGCTACACCACTCCACACACTGCTACACCACTCCACACACTGCTAAGCACATTGCTAAACCACTCCACACACTGCTACACACTGCTGTACACTGCCCTACCACTTCACACACTGCTACACCACTCCACACACTGCTACACACTGCTGTACACTGCTACACCACTCTGCGTACTACCACTCATTTAAAGTTGGGAAGGAATGTTTTTTTTCTTTCATTTATTTAAACTGTGGAAAAAAAAACACTTTTTGTTTAAATATATGCTTTTGAAGGGGTTGGGTAAAGCCATCTGAGGGATATTGGTAGTGTGTGGTTGTGAATGCAGGTGTGTGTGTGTGTGTGTTTCATGTTGCCGTTGTGTGGCTCTGCTCTTAGGACAAGCGGGAGGCGGTGATGCTGACGGAGATCCTGCCCCCCACGGAGCTGCAGGTTGGAGCTGTGGGAGTGGCCATCGAGCAGGTTCTGCAGGAGCAAGGTTTGAGCGAGGAGGACGTGAGGAGGAGGCGTGTCATTGTGTCCTCCATGGAGGAGGTGATCAGATCCGTCCTGCCTGGTACGAGCCTCCTCTCTCCGCTCCTGAGCCGCTCTGCTGCATTCGCTCACTTCCTTTCACTTCTGAAACCATCTTCTTCTCTTTGCAGACTGTTCGCTGAGGCTGTATGGATCTTCTTGCACTAAATTTGGTTTCAAAGATTCAGACGTAAACATAGACATCCAGTTCCCTCCAAATGTAAGTCCCATTTCAGCACAGATGTGAGTGAGGAAGACAGGGCTTCCAACCACTTCCTCAGAGGGAGGATTATTCTCCTTAGCTCATTTGGCATATCTGTGCAGCTAGTGTTTTTTAATGCTTGTAAATGGTTTTACTTCACAGATGCATCAGCCAGATGTACTGCTGCTGGTCCAGGAGAGCCTCTCAAAAAGCTGTGAGTTGGAGCCTTCAGTTGGCATGGAGACTGATTTGAGTACTGTGTATCAGAGTAATGAGATTGGTCTGAATTCACTGTAAGGTAGTAAATGTTACCGATATCAGTGCAGTGTATAAGGGAGGCTTATTTCTGGCCATTGTACAGGTGAATGAGGCTGATCTGAGGTCACTGTATAATGTAAACATGTCTGATTTATTTCAGCCCTGTACAGTGGTCTTCAGGCAGACTTTCACGCCAGGGTGCCTGTACTGGTCTGTAAAGAGAAGCAAAGGTGAGTATTTCTAAGCCTGCAAACTGAATGACCTAGGAATATTTCACCTCTTCAAATGAAGCTGTCTGTCAGAGTCTCTAAGAATCTGTAAGAGTATTTCTTCTCCCAGTCTCATTTCCGTCATACAGACGGATTTTCTAAGAGCCAGCATCATTATCTCTGAGGGAATCAGATGCACCCCCATGCTGACAGAATGCCTCCACACACATGGAACCTGCTGGAACCTTTCACACACTGATATGGCACACGAAATCCCTCTGTATTTCTCCAATACTGGGAGTCACTTTTCTGTGATTTCAGATTCCTGTTTTAACTTGTAGTTAAATTTTCTTGGAGATACATTGATAGAAATAACATGTTGTGTTATTTGAATCACTGCTTTCAGAATAAACAAGTAAAAATGAATCCAGTTAATTATTGGCCATTTTAACAGACCTGCTTTTGCAAAAATAAATGACAGGCCATGCCTAACACCAATACATTATACAGAGTCTCTGTGTGAAAATTACACAGTGTGTAAATGTGTTTGTGTGGAACAGCGTACACTGTTTAGCACGTGAAACGTGGGGTGCTTTCCTTACTAAAATAGGGGCAGGGCTGTGGAGCTTAGTATTGTCACCCCAACTTTCATCCTGAAACTCTTCATGTTATTAAAGTTTTAGGGAAGGCCCTTGCTGATGATGTCATTGTCTCTGCAGTGGCCTGATGTGTAAGGTGAGCGCAGGCAATGACAATGCCTGCCTGACGACCTTATACTTGTCCTCATTGGCCAATCAAGAGCCAAGGCTGCTGCCCCTGGTCATTGCGTTCAGACATTGGGCACAGGTGAGTCTCTTCAGAGCTGGGGCTCAGGTCCTTCCAGTTATCCCGCTTTACTGACAGCTGTCAATCTCCCATCACAGATCTGCCACATTGACCAGCCTGAGGAGGGGGGGCTGCCCCCATATGTGATGGCGCTGATGGTGATCTACTTCCTGCAGCAGAGGAAGAACCCCGTCCTGCCCGCTTACCTTGGCCCCTGGGTGAGAGAGATCAACTGTTTAGCTGTGTGTCAGATCGCCTTATCTGATGTCATCAGCGTGGTTGTTAGGTATCTTTCATGATTTTCTTGTAAGTCCAGTGGTATTTCATTGAAGTAAACCCAATGCTGTACCAATGTTGGTACCCTGTCTTGTGAACAGATTAAGGAGTTCTCCATTAACAAGCTGATAGACTTCCGCTTGGTGGGTGTTGAGGACTGCCATGTCCTTTGGGAGTACTGCCCTGCCCTGGACGAAGCCTCTCCCACTGCAGACAGCTTCTTCAGACAGGGCAAGGTAAGCTCCACGCCCTTACAGACATTATAACAGTTTAAATAATAGCGCTAATGAAACACTAGAGACAACCTTAATGACTCATGGGTAGTGCAGATTTACAGGCAAATACAATACCACAGAAACAGTGTTCTGTATTCTGACATGTGTATGTGTGTGTTTGCTTGCGTGTGTGTGCGTACGTTTGTGCGTGCGCGCTTGTGTGCGTGCGCGCTTGTGTGTGTGTGCACACGTGTATGTGTGTCTGTACATGCGTGTGTGTGTGTGTGTGTGTGTATGTGTGTGAAGGAGCCGCTGGTGTTTCCTGCTGATAGGCGGTGCTCAGTACCAGTGGGACAGCTGTGGGTGGAGATGTTGCGTTTCTATTCACTGGAGTTCCACATGGCTGACCATGTCATCAGTGTCCGCACCAACGTTTCCCTCTCCCGAGAAGGCAAAGACTGGCCCAAAAAGAGGATTGCCATTGAAGGTAACGGTCTGCAACTCCGCACAGCTGTTTGACTTGCATTCTAATAGTCCTCCTCTAAGTGTCTCTGTAACCACTAGCTAGTTTCATGAATTGTTAGTGTAGAGAAATCACTAATACAAAGAGGTGAAAAGTGGTCAGGAATCATCTGAACCATATTCTTTACATTACATGTATAAACTATAGACTATATAAGTAAAATTTGTGTATAACTACACATAAATATCTCTTTGAACTGTATATGTAGCCGCACCTTCAGGTGCCTTAAATGATTGCAGGGTACTCACAGGGTTAGTGTGAAATCTTTTGGTAGATCCATTTGCCGTGAAGAGGAATGTGGCACGGACGGTGAACAGTCAGCTGATGTATGAGTACATCCTCCACTGCCTGAAAACCACCTACAAATACTTTGCCTTACCCCTGTCTCAGCATACCCCCCAACGGCCCAATCACAGGCCAGACACCCAGAAAGGGGCCAATCAGGACAAGGAAGGCGGGCTGGTAGCCCCGAAAGACACTGATCTCCTCCAATCAGGGATGAGCAGCCTTAGCATGGTGTCAGATGTGGCCAATGGGCAGGCTGTACAGGATGAAATGGGCAGGACAGTAAGGAGCAGGGTGGACCTCCTGGAAGATTCAGATTGTGTGATTGAGGAGGAAGTGCTTGAGGGGACAGATGAGAGTGAGCGCCTTCTGGAGGAAGAGGAGAGTGAGGATGTTGACCCAACCCACCTGCCCTACTTCCCCGGGGAGGTAGAGCCTGAGGGGGAGAGTCTGTCTGACTCAGAGGGGGGTGTACCCATGGTGGGCAGAGACAGTGATGATCAGGACCTCCAAGAGGACCCCCCTTTCCAGAGCAACCAGTCAGATGAGGAGGAGGAGGAGGAGGAAGGGTATGGCCGTCGGCACCTGGACAGCTTCACCACAGAGGAGGAGCTGTACCCAGTGGACACTGTGTCAGGGGAGGAGCTTCTCTCTGAGGGGGAGGGGCCAGTGGACACGCCCAGCTCAGTCGGAGATGACGACACTGCCCTACAGCCTTCCACCTCCTTACCTCTCGTGGGTGATGAGACTGCTGAAAATGGGAAACCAGTGGACGAGGGCCTCGCTGCCAACCATCTCCATTATGAATTTAACAAGCAGGTCTTCACCCGGGGAAAGGTACTGTTCCTGCTTTTTGAAGAGCTCTTGAGCCTTTCCAAACAACACCCACATTTGGCATAGAGGGGGCATTGGAGTAGCTCAGAAATCTGACGTTCTGGTTTCCTGTGCCAGTGTGATTCCATAGTAATGCTGGCTGTTTTTAAACCAACCACTTCCTTTGTTTCTGATGACATACGCTTCTTCATTTCCTAGTTTAGATTCAGTTTTAGCCATGTTTGTGCTTCCAGGCTAAATCCAGATAACCAGCTAGCTCTGTTTACACATGCATTCAGTTAGATACTACAAATAGTAGTAATAACAGTAGTGCCTGCATTCTTCCAGGTAACTGCCTTCCAGGTGGGTTCCTCCTCATGTCTTGCTTTGGCAGGGATGCGTTAATGTAATCCAAAGTAAAGGCCACCCATGTTTGTGCTTCTTTTGTGAAGCCGAACTCCAGTGTACACTCATCGGTTCCATGGGAATAAGGGTAGTGGTGTGTAAACTGGGACTAAGGGCAGTGATATGTAAGTTTGGAGTAATGGCAGTGGTGTGTAAGTGGGGACTAAGGGCAGTGCTGTGTAAGTTGGCAGTAAGGGCAGTGGTGTGTAAGATGGGAGTAAAGGTAGTGGTGTGTAAGATGGGAGTAAGGGCATTGATGTGTAAGTTGGGAGTAAGGTGGTTGTGCTTCTTCTCCCCCAGTCCCATGCCATTGTCTGCAGCCTCTGTAAACATGATGGACATTTGAAGCGTGACTGCCCTGAAGATTTCAAGAGGGTTGAGCTGGACTCTCTTCCTCCCATGACACCAAAGTTCCTTAAAATACTCAACGAAGTTTGCCTTCAGTGCTACAGTAGGTTGTCGCAACAGAAGACATACTGACCGTGTAGTACATTTCCTTTCATGTCCACTGGCTCGCATTTTTGGACCAGCATGTGTCATATCCAGGGCCCCTGCTGTTCTCTGCAGTAAACTGGTGCATTTCCATCTGCAGGAGACTTCTCCCCAGATGAGATAGAGGAGCGGGTTCGAGAGCACATCCTGCAGGACGTGGAGAAGCACATCAGAGTTCAATTTGAAGGTACATCCAGCGGCACAGCGTACACACCACAGAGACCATCCTGCTGCACCCAGTCACACCTCAGAAACAATCCTGCTCTCAGTCTCACACTACAGAAA